>NC_043996.1:11984484-12164484 GCF_902150065.1 Myripristis murdjan
AATAGGATATTTTTGTTTGCCCTATCATTCAGCCCTAGTGTTAATTGTTTAGAAAGGATGCTAAAGTCAATATGGCCATCATCATGACAAGCTAACAATACTAAAAATGATGAAAAGGAAGAAGAAAAATAAGTGTTGCACAGCATGCCAGCGGAGTGGTTATGGCAATTGCAAGAAAAACATCACAGGAGTCAAAATGAACCAAAAAGCATTCTTTTGCAGTAAGTTTAATGTCCTACGTTTGGAGTGTGCAGCTAAAAACTAAATTGAAGGGGTGTCCTGATGGCTCAGTAGTCTTGGGTGCGAGCCATGTGAGTGCAGTGTCCTGGGATAGAATCCAGCCCAGGACCCCACTCTCTCTCCAGTCAAATTGCATGGTGTGGTTGGAAATCTTTGAGTAAGTGATAAATATGTAACCCACAGGCATGTTCTCCTGGCTTTGCCATGCTTTTCTTGTGAACACGGAGAGCACAGGAGGAGATATAGGGACTGTTTGGGGTTGAGAGAAGTAAAAGCAGAGATGATGTTTCGCTGAAAAGCTGTCAGACTAATGCCTATCCATTCTGCGCTGTCCTTCAGAGGTTCAGGAGCCCAGAAGAGTTTATTCGATCGCCCATTAGCTGCTGCAAAAGCAGCCATCTGTCTTCTGTGGGCATGGAGTTGTCAAACTGTTGGCTGTTGTGTTTCTTAAAATTATAGTGGTGTGTTTTTTTTTTTTTCCATTGTTCATCACAGTTGTCAGTCAAGATTTTGTTTATTGACTCAAAGACTTTTTAGATGTAAGAAGCTGCCTGACAGATGCCACAGTTTAGAGAAAAGCCCCTACCACCCACATCTGTGTCATGCAGGGTATAAAGACTCAGAGCAGCTGGTCAATATTTAATGTCTGAGAACTCTTCAGACTATTGGAAAAATTGATATCGTGCAATTTGGTTCCGCAATCTTGTCATTAGCCTATGCATTCAAATAATGCTCTGATATTGAAGGATGCCACAGCTTACATCTTCCTTTTTCCCCCTGCATTAACTGTTAACGCCTCTCAACTTGCCTTGTCCATGTCAGCGCCAAGACCCAGCAGACGACTGGACGGAGCACATCAGCTCCTCCGGGAAGAAGTACTACTACAACTGCAGAACTGAGGTCTCCCAGTGGGAGAAGCCCAAGGACCTGCTGGAGAGGTAAGGCTCATTTGTGCCTCTGGGTCAGAATGTTTCTCCAGCTATGTTGTAGCTTTAATGATGGTGAAAGCATTTGTGATTCTACATTGATGAGTGTGCATATAGTACAGAGACACTAGATGGAACATTTTTTGTGCTAATAAAGCACAGGCATAAACTGATGCAATTCTGTTTACTTTCTCTGAAACAGAGTCCGGTGTCATACACATTGGTGTTGAACCGATGTGTAACCAATTGAAACTGATGTTTTGAGATATTTCCTCCCATTGGTTTAGTGAGATAGAGCAGTCTTAAAAATTTAGGGATGAGGAGTAGCACAATTGAGCATTTGACAACTTTCTGAACAGCCAAGCAAACCAGTCACAGTTCCTGATGTCTTGTGGTGCCCTACTAGCAGTTACATTTTTGGAGAAATGTACACGAGCTATGGCAGCAGCCTTTGCAAGCTATGCAGGAACCACAGACACAGTGTACTTACAGTGGCACTTGGATGTAGACATAAAAAATTTCTTGAACATTTCCAACCCGTTTTACTGTAACTACGCCAGTGCAACTACCAGTGACTACCAACTACCACTGACAAAAGCAATTATGATGGTGTTCATTATATAAAGAGTGCCTCCAGTGCACGAGTCTCAGCAGGATCGTGTATGGAATCTCATTGCAGTTAGATGTACATATTATCATTGACTCTAATGTACCATATATTTAATCCTGCTCCAGAGAACAAAGACAGAAAGACTCAGCCAAGATGGCAGCGAACAGTTTCCCCAGGGACATGGACTACAGACAAGAGGCCTTGCAGGACAAAGCCACAGCAAGTGAGTTTTGTGTCGCTATAAATGAGTATTTAGCAATGTGTTTTTTCCATAGCCATCCTCTGGTGAAAGTTAGCATAAGCATTATGTGACCAACATTGTTTATTTCTTGTTCATCATTTTCTGGCTAAACATCCTATACAAACATTGTATGTGGCAGTGTTTGGCTACAATTGTTTAGTGCAAAGACGCAAAATTAGGCAGCAGATTTCAAGAACACTGCTTTGGATTAGTGTCATGTTCTCTGTTGACAAGCTTTGTACTGATAAGTATCATTTATTGATGTGCTCTTGATTTAAAATAAATAAATAAATAAATAATAACAATAAATAAATAAAAATAATTGCTTTTTGTTTCTCTCCACAGAGATCACATCTGACCAGTCCAGCGCATCCAACTCCGGCCATTCCTCCTCCTCTTCTTCCTCTTCCTCTCAGAGTTTGAACTCTGTTCCTGGTGCTTTAGGTCCCACACCCTCTGCAACTTCTTCTTCATCCTCTACAGTGCCAGCGCCCTCAGCTGTCCAGTCTCAGTCCCCTGCGCTGCTGCAGGACCCCGCCCTCCTGCATCAGCTCATCCCAGCCCTGCAGGCCACTCTACAGATGAATAATGGCAGCATGGACATGGCCAAGATCAACGAGGGTGAGGGGACACGAGACACTTGGTGCACGCTTATCCCACTCCCTAACCCCATTCTCATCTCAGATTGAGTTTGAAGCAAGACATCTCCCAAGAAAAATGTGTTTGGGCTTATTCAAGCGCGTATAAAGTTGGTTATTGTTGACTTGGGTAATCATAAGCTGTAAGACAGTAGTGGCCAGGGAACACAAGGCAGTTGCCTGACTAGAATGAACGCTTTAAAGTCCTATTTATGTGTCATTCTGTTAGTAAGATGCGTCAAACAGTGAAAATGGTGCTTCTCCAAATTTTTAAGTAATGAAAATATTCGACTATGTTTTTTTGCTAGAGCATGGTTATTGTGCACAAATTGTGCACACATGGCAAACAGTGCTTTCTTTGATGATATGAGAGGTAGGGCTATGGCATTAATAGCACAACCTTGAATGTGTTACACCATAGTTTGTTTTTTTATCAGCTGGTGGAAAAAGAGTTTGGGAAGAAAAATAGTGCCTTCATGATAGCTTCCTTCCTCTCCCTTTGTAGAGAATCCAGATCCTCATCAAACTAACAGCAGTCTAAGCTGCTGTTAGTTTGATGGGCAGTCAGACTCACGCCTTCAGCATGTATAAGCTGCTATAGGTCGATGAGTCAACATTACTCTGCATCAGGTCAGTTACAGGTGTCGAAGGGAAACGAGGACTGATACATATACAGGAGTGCAGTCAGGCTCCCAGTTCTGGTGACTTTGGTATAATCTAAAGCACACTGGATAATGGTCTCCACCAGCTGGCTTATTTTGGCACAGCTTTTTGATATAACCTTTGTCACACAGAAATATTCTTTTCCTTGCGTGTGTGTTTGTGTATGGATTCCGCCGCAAATAATATAAGAATACTTTATTGTTTACGTTTACTGGAATGGAAATTTATCTTTGGCATCCTGGCAAAAAAATTGCAGTCCTAGCAGCAATAGGGTTCATGGCCTGGGGGCTGGCGCTATTTTATTGTTTTTGCTGAGAATGGCCAGGGGGGTGGCAGCAATGATCTTTTTGTTTGCATTTTCCTTTGAGGGGGTGCTTGTGTGATACCGTTTCTCAGCTGTGTGTGCACCTCCGTTTTCTTACATCAAGGATTTCTGTGTGAACCTGTCTTCATGTTTTTGCGCTTGTCGTTTATTTTATGAACATGTGTTTGCTTACCGCACCAACGTGGGAAATAACCACCACCCAAAATGTTGTTAAATGTTGGCTGTGGCTGGCAGGTTAGTGTACTCAACTGTTTGCTCACCTGCCACTTTGGCCATGATTTGGTTCTCCGTTTTAAGTTTGCTGGTTTAATAAAGTGTCTGGTGAATTTGAATTAACTCGCGACTGTAGCCGGTGAAAAGAGAATTTAATTTCTTGCTCTGTCCTTTATCTGTGTTTTCTCACTTCACTGGTTGGACCCCCATGTGTCTTCACCTGTATGTGGTTGTGCGCTCACCTACTGTATGCGTCTGTGCTCACCTACCTGTGTGTGTGTGTGCATTTTTCCTCTTTCCTCCCTCCAGTCCTGGCAGCTGCTGTCACCCAAGCTTCCTTGCGGTCTATGCTTCATAAGCTCCTCACTGCTGGACCGTCTGCTTTCAACATCACTGCTCTGCTCTCCCAAGTCGCTCAGCACTCCAGTCAAGGTACGGCCTTCTCGCTGTCTCTCTCTCCGCCTGCTCTGTCTCCAACTGTCCACCTCCACTAAATTACCCCGCTGTCCCCAACTCCCTCAGAATTAGGGCTGTGCACCTGCACCCATCTCAGAATTTACAGTCAGACCATAATTTGGGGAATCAGTGTAATAGTCTTGAATCTTTGTTGTTATGTTATCATTTTTTCTTAAATTCAGTCTTTCTGGCAATCAGAAAGTCCCTCGACAGTTTGAATGTTGGAAGACAAGATCAGAGCAAATTATATTCAAATGCAGCAGGGCCAATTTTAACATATTTTGGCATTTACTGTAAAACCAATAAAATACAGTGTAAGAGTAAAATATAAATAAAAAAAATTGAAATCAGATTAATATGTGGCAAAAAAAGATAAATTGCATTATTTATCCTAAGCAATAATGGCTGTTTGCATAATGCACAGTTCATTGGTGGATATGACTTACTCTATGGACTTTGCCTTCCCAGCTAGTTGTCGCAGTGCTTGCCACCAGGTAATTGAATGTTGCTTGAGGTGTTGTTTTCGCTTGTTATTGATCTGTGTGATGTTTTCCACTCTTAACAAGGACATCACTGCAGGTTTATGGTCTCTTCAGGACCAATACTGCCAGTATTGATAATTTTCTTGCCTTCCAGCTTCCCTTGCCCGTTTCCGTGGAAATAAAAATAATTCTCTCTCTCTTGCTCTCTTTCATGATGCTCTGTCCCCCATCAGCCCAGCAGTCCAGTCAGTCACCAGTGTCTCTCACGTCGGACGCATCGTCACCTCGGCCATACGTCTCACCGCGGAACGGCACGCCACAGAGCAACCTGATGGGCCAGAAATCTTTGCTGGGCATGCCCCCTGGTGTCATCACCTCCTCCCAAATCAGGGTATGCACCAAAGTAACAAATTTGAAAAGTGCAACGTTTTCTTTTGCTCAAACATACTCTTTAGACCCTTACCTGTCACCCATTGATGTGCCTTTGTTTTTCATTCCTTCTTTTTCTCTGTCGCTGGCACCTCTTGCTCCCCAGGGCAACATTTCTTCAGTTAAATCAGGACAGCCGCCCCTGTCTCAGACCTCGATAGAGAAACGTCCAGAGGATCCCAGGACTCTCCAGCAGCGAAGGTAGTTTCCCATTAGAGGTCAAAACTTGAAATTGCATCTGCACACTGTAATGCTCTTGGTGACTGTCGAGGAGTAAAAAGAAAACAAGGGGCATTTGCCTTTACTTTGCTTTAAAAACACTTAGGCCACTATGTGTTATAAAATAGTAATGAACAAAGCTGTTGTGCTAATACAGGCCACACCTGCCGTATAAACTGAATATATATATTGTCACTAAAAGTCTTTTGCATGTGTGCAGAATGCTGTTTATCCAAATCCCAGAAGGTTATGTTAATCAAATGGATCTAGCAACCAGAATTAAAAGTTAAGCACGGACAGGTCTTTTAGTATCTGGTATCGTAAACTCACTGACCTGCAGTATCCACTGTAAACATAAAAGCCAAATGTCTTTTCAGTTATCTGCCCTACACTTGGATGCTTTTTCTTTTTTTATATTGGTACTAGTACAGGTGACCTTAAACTCTTAAGAGAACTTGCTATTGCAATGTAGGAATCCAGTACATTGGAGCTTGTTACATACAGATTCTTTAAAAAGGTTACCTGACAAAACAAGGCAACAAACAAGGACCCCGTTAATGATGCAGTTTCCCTCTGGGCCAGTCAGTTTCAAATACTTTTTCTTGTTTTATATGTAATTGTAATCATCGCAGTTTACAAAATGCAGTAATGCAGTGGTGAGATTCATTCTTTCCCTAATTTTCATCAAAGTCCAATCAGCAGTGTCTTGATATTGTGTGATGATGTGGTGGCCCAACAAAGGAAGACCAATCCATACTTGCCCTGATTTTGTCATGCAGGACAAAATCGATAACGGATAATAAGAAACGTAAGTTGTTTTTCAATAATGCCATCATCAAGCAGTTATCCTTTCTCTTGTTCCAGCAGCCAGGAAATTCTGTCCACGGGACAAAACCACTTATGTGGGACTGGTTTGCCTCATGTCCCCTCCTGCAGCACCAGTCAAGCCCAGGCTGGCACCCCTGTCTCCTTCACTCCCACTCTGGCTACCCACTTTGATGAGAACCTCATCAGACACGTCCAAGGATGGCCAGCAGAACACACTGAGAAGCAGGTAGAGTCATCCAGAGAGGGAACATCAAGCAGAAACACTTGCACTTCATGCAGCAAAACAGGAAGAGGTTTGGTCGCTAGAATGTGCTTCACTGAGAATGGACTGAAGAATTTCTTGTAATTAAACTTTAGGCTCATTGTGGATTCACAGGAACCATAAAATGACAGTAGTGAAATTAGTCATTTTGTTTGTAAAAGCGCTGCAGCCCGGGTGTACAGAGCAGCTTCTCTCTCGATATTTGTTAACCAAAGATGAAAAACAGCTTTGGCTTTGCATATGGATCTATCCAATTTGTGAGGTCAAATCAGCCAAAACTCACCTGGGACTGAACTACTTTTACATGATACAACTGCTTGAACACAGGAACTGATGGTAACACATTTAAATTGAACCCTGATGAAGACAGTTTGACTTTTTTTTTTTTTTTTTTTTAACTATTGTGTATTAGTAAAAACATGCCTTTGCACTGGAGCTACAAGTGTGCAGCCTTATTACCTTTCTCAAAACATCAAAATTTATTTGCTCAAGCTGTCACGTGTTAAGTTTGATTGTATTTTAGGGCTTTGGATTAAAGAGCCCTCAAAATTGGGCTTCCTCAGAAGGATTGCAATCTAATAAGCTTTTTTTTTTTTTTTTTTTTAAGTAAATCCAAATGGATAAGACCAGCAAGATTGTCTTTACCCTTGTATTCAGAGAAGGTTTGTGAATAACATACCTGAATTCTTTGTAACTGCCATGATCATAAAAGCCGTCATCCCTTTCTGTCAGGCGGCAAGGTTGCGTGAGGATATCCACAACATGGGCAGCTTGTACATGTCTGAGATCTGCACAGAGCTGAAAAACCTTCGCTCCCTGGTCAGAGTGTGTGAAATTCAGGCCACACTTAGGGAACAGAGGTGAGAGCAAAAACCACTCTTGCACAGAAATGCACACAGACAGTTGGAGAGACACATCTTCATTCACCTCTTTGTTGTTTTTTTTCCCAGGATCTTGTTTCTGAGGCAGCAGAGCAAAGAGCTGGACAAGCTAAAGAACCAGAACTCATACATGGTCTGAGAGCCAGGCTGGAGAGGAAAGGATTTTGAGGTCTGGAATGAAAAAGTGAAAAGAGGTTGAGAGATGAACGGCCCGCTCTGTGAGGCTGCAGGAGCAACCTGCTGTATTCTCTGAAAGAGCCGAAGCGGAAGGCCTGAGGGAACAAAGCCGAACCTGACAGAAGACAACTCAGACGGTGGCTCTCAAGGTTAAGCCCCATCATCCTGAACATGCCGATTTTTATTTTCCTCTGTTGTCCACCATGTGTATTGTCCTCGTTCACCAGGACAAGATGAAAGTGATTGTTCCCCAAGGTGGACACACTAATCAGTGGACACAGAGGACCATAGGACTGGGGCCTTAGCTTTTCTTGACCTGGGACTCTTCAAATGGCACCTTGTTGGACCATGAACCTTTGGATTGTGTTTATTGTACTGGCTTAACTTGTTTTCTCATGTGTTTTGATGTGTAGTGGTGAGGAAAAGAATGAACTTCATCCCTGGAAAAAATAAGAACCATCTCATATCGAGAACTAGTGAACTCATTCCCTCCAAACATTTGAAATGGACTTGTTCAGTAATGGTGAATCATACATTGAATTGGGTGGATTCAATGGTAGTGCTGTTAATAATTTTCCTTTTGCTCACTATTGTACTTTTCAATAGTTTTCCCATCCCAGTCTTTCTGGGTGCTGATTGGTTTTACATGCCATGCCATGAGATTAGCCAAGACCATCGGTCAGGTGTATTTGAAATACTTGATGTGCGCTTGATATATCTTGTCCAAAGTTGTGGGAACCAGTTTTAAGGTTCCAGTGGTGCAAACTCAGTGAGGAATGGCTAGCTATTTCAAACACACTCCAAATGTTTCAGAGTCACTTTCAAAAACTTGATATTATTGGACCTAGGTTGGCTCTTAAAACATATGACGTCACATTCATTTGGGGCCCTACTCACTGGTTTAATTTATCCCTCAGCTATTTGTCCTTTTTTGTATAGTTGTCAACATTTTGTTTCTGTCCCTAGTTGGCAAATATTTCATTCCTTTGTGCAGCTTAGCAAGAAATTGTGAAAAAGAATAGGATAACAGTATAAAGGTCTGGATTTTACAGTTATGTAAACGTAAATTAATGTTGCACATGATTGATTATGTTCTTGTAGTGATGAAAATGGAAAGACATTTTATTTTTTCAAAAAGCTCATCTTCTTGTCTTGGTTCAGTCATTGCCGCGGCTTAAGTTGCAACTGTCAAGCCAAATGTGGCAAGTCATTTTTTTATAGAGTTCATTCATCAAGAGATGATGTACTTTTTATATGAATGAGAGGTCACTGCAGTCTACAACAGTTCTACACCCATGTAGCTATAAGTCCTGTCTCTGTAGGCTATTCTTTATCCTGTCCATGAGAATAGTTTCCACCAACCAGTTTACTTAAGTTTGCAGATCTGGTCTGATGTGCACCCTTGTTTCGGGGGGTGGGGAGGGTGGGGTTTGTATAATATTCCATAAAATATATGAGAATAAAATATTCTACCACAGCTTTTGATTGTTGACTTTTATTTACCTTTGAGTTGATATCTTGTAGCCTTTGGGTTTTGTGTTCTGTATATGTTGCATGTGTTGAGTAAATTTACTCATGAATCATGTGAATTGCTGTAATGAACGTCGGACATGCCCTCAGGAAAGAGGAGGGTTTGTGTGATGAAACAAATAGGAGAGAAACAAAATCAGACCATGTATTAATTACTGTATCCCTTGTCCATTGCTCAAGGATTTATTTCCTAGAGAAGCAAAAATATCTGGAGGTGAAGTTTCCTCTCTGGACACAAGATGGTGACATTGGGCAGGCAATTAAGTTGAATTTCATCTAATCTTCCACATATTTGCTTAGATGTGCTGTATCCTCTGTTCAGTCAGGGGGTGACCTGTCTTATGAACCTTGGCGATCTCAGATTTTTTCCATGACTGAAAAGGAGGTCATACATTCATAAATTTGATTGTAGTAATCATCATAAACTGTTTGGCAGGAGCATGGTATAAAATCATTTGATGGTGAGTGGGAAATTGCCAAATATTTTAACACTATGTCTAGAATGACACTGAACATGGCCTTTCAGGTTAACATCTCAGAAGCTGTTCTTGCTGTATACTTATATACAGTGTGCATCTAGTGTCTTGTTTTTAACCCTTAGACACCAACAAACACAAGCTGCTGGTGACAAATTCCTTTTCAGGTCATTGCTAAAAAAGAGTCTACACTCATAACTGATGCCGAGGGCACCAGGAGTGCTTTTTTCAGGCTTTGGAAGAGGTAATCTTTCTCTAGAGATTCAAATAAATGCTGCATATGCTGCTACTGTTGCTGAAGATGAGCAATACCCTTAATTCAGTGTTTTTGCTGACAAACTGTAATGTTAGACACCTTGCAATTCAACTTTGTGTCATCTTACGCAGGCTTTTAGACATTACCGTCTGGAGCATGGGAGCATGATCCCCAAGTCTGTGTTACTTAATATCCTTGCTTTTACTGAATGGGACATAGTTTGTTTTCATCTAATATAACCACAGTGTCTATAGCAAAACTAAATAAATAGAGGAAAAAAATCGCAAATAAAACTGATGAAGATTTTAAGCTTTAATAGGTTTCTATAAATCTCATGTGCAAAGAATTTGAGTAAATTTGGAAGTTCTGTGTTTAACAAAGGTACTGCAGAAACAGGTCAGTCCCTATAAATTGGAAGCAGATTTTTAATACCTCCCAAAACTTATTACATTTCGAATGAACATTTCATCATAACAAAAGAGACCACAGCAGAGACTCAGTGAGACTTTGAGTAATTGACACATCAGCAACTGTGCCTGGAGATCACTGATTGGCTCTGGAGTTGAGCAAGATGTTCAGTTGCAGAGGTCACTGAGCATCCAGAGATAGCAATGTACTGCTCACACTGCAAACCAGTCTGTAACAATGGCAATCTGTCTTTCTGTTTCAGCTCCATCACTGGCATCGCAACATAAACACTGTGGATAAATCGCTCAGTTAAGGTGTATAAATTCATTGGCACCGCTGGCAATCTGTGGTTGAGATTGGGCCACTGGGAGTACTTATACTGTTTTAGGATTGCATGACGGACTTAAAATTATGAAGTTGTAACTCTGTGTATGACTGCCAAGCAGTTCCAACCTGAAATACACCCCAGACTTGGACAGTGTTGTTTGGCTTTGCAATTGCTAGCGCTGCCATAAAACTGCAATGTGCTGACATCGTACCTCATACTGGCAGGGCTTCCTCAAAGTATAGACTCAGCTGTGATAAATTGTATTTTCTTTCAGTGTTGTGGATGAAGATACCTTTGAGCATCTATTGCAAAGACAGCTGATCATGTATTTATTGGATCCCATTGCTCTGAAAGTATATTTTCACAGGGAGCAGCTATCCAGAGTACTATTCTCCAACTGTGACACATTGAAACCTACCCACTCCATTTCAGTATCGTGAGCAAGAACTGAGCCAAATGAGGTCTTCAGTTACAAATTACTGGATGCAAATACTTCACTTCTAATCCCATGTGCTGCATTTTGGTTATTGACAGACTGGTCCATCCACAAATTGAATTGCAATGGGTGCCAGGAAGCCATTCTGAGTCATCTTAGATTGCCACAGCTTTGCAAGATACTGCTACTCAACCCTAAGATAATTAGAAAAAGTGTTTAGGACAGGAGGCTAAAACTTGGGTCCTGTTTAAAAACACACCCTAGCACCTTCCCATGCACTTTTCCTCAAGGTGTATGGCAGATAAAGAAAGAAAAATGGGTCTCATGTGGACCTTTCTCACTCTATGCTTTGAGTGATGCAGTTCAAAAGCTCTGGAGTCCAGGCTGCTTGTTTGAACCAGTACCTTGAGCACCAAAGCTTGAGAAACTGTATTTGCAAATTAAACAGTAAAAATAGATTTTGTCATGTTTATGGACACAGTTTTAGAAATGGTAACACAATTGATCCACTCCATACAATATAAGGGTCTATATTCTAACATGATAATTGTTAGATAGGTGCAAATATAGGACAAAGCCCACCTTAGTGTCACAGAAAACTTGGCCTGTATGTCTCTCTTCCCATGGAGTGACACCTCCTCCCATCCTCTGCCGACTGTGTCTCCACTATCACCCCCATATCAGGGTACAAGAGGAAGTCAGAGAGGGTGGAATCACTAATGTTGTCACCATCCACTCCTGGACGCTCCTCCCGTTCAGACATCTGCAGTCAGACCTTGTCCCCAGACTCCAGACTATGAATCACTGACCTCGAGCCATAGTCCAAGTTACCTCAGTGGTACTGGTCACAGCTAATTTCCACAGCCTTGTCATTCTTAAACAGAGTGAGGTAGGCATCCTTGGGGTAGATGTAATGTCGTAAGTGAATTTGACTCTGCAGACGGAGCAGCAAAATTTGCTGGTAGCACCATCGTAGTGGTGATCCTCAATTTGCAGTGGTGCTTTTTGATACAGATCTGTCGGGCCCATACTAAAAGAAGTTCAAGAGGGCAGTCTCACCTCTTGAACCTTTAAAACTGTGGTGTCCTCAACAACCATGAGGTCCCAGTTGTCATCAAACCTTAGACCTTATTCCCCTTTTCCTCCTGACAAAGTACCAAAATTCCTACAGATAAATAATATGACTACAATCAGGCCATTTCATTTCAACCACCCCTAAAATATTATGATTTTTATTGTTTCCTTTACGGAAGACATAAACAAGCAGTACAGTTAGACCTCAAGTTTGAATGATCAATAGGTTCAATGAGGTACACTAATATATTCGAACAATATATTATGTATTATATATTTTAGCTGTAGGAAGAGCAACCTTTTGGCACTGGGTCTTCTTACTTCCTATTCCTTCTTTTTAAATAGTTCAGAGGATAAAACGGGTAAAGTCAACATTAGTACCCAGGCTGTCAAAAATCTTTTTCATGACCCTCTGCCAGTACATAGTTAAGTTAGACAACTGAAAAACATATGGATACTATCACCTGATCTGACTGACATTGCCAGCAATTGTTTGAATGACTAAGTCCTGCCCTGCTCATCCTCCAAGTCTGCTGAATATTTCAAACTGAATAAGTTTAGACCTGTCATTTCTCATTGGATGAAGCATATCCCCCACTAATTTATTCCACTCATCATATGCGAATGTTACCCCAAGTCCCTCTCCCACACAGTTTTAAGTCCTGTGGTGGTACTACCGACTCCATCAGAGAGATATCTGTAGATTAGGCTTGTCAAGCGAGGAAGGAACCATGAAAGGATTCTAATTTGGAGCCTACAGAAAATTGGGTAGGGACCCTAATACCCGTTGGACTTAGACAGTCTCTGAGCTGAACGAATCTCCACAAGTCTTTACTCTGCAAATTGTAAAAATCTTTCAGTTCACCAAAGCCAATACCAAAAGGTATTGTGATGATATAGGCACCCAGCATTACTGACTTCCCCAGCATGCCAGTCTCTCCAAAAGAACAGCTTCCTTCCTATTTTCACTTTTGGATTATTCCATATCGAAGCTAATTCTGTCAGGGAAGGGGATCATTTTTCCTTTGTATGTATAAGAGCCATATATTCCTAGTGAGAGATTATTGGGTTCTGGAGGACATTTGTTAAAAATTGCCTATTTTAGCCTGTAATTTGCTTGCTTTAATGTATTTCTGATCCCAGCCCACATGCTTCTAAAACATTTCAAAAATATCAAATTTATAAAATACCAAATTCATACCCATGTATAGAAATGTACTTTTTTTTTTATGTATACCTGCAACCTCTTGGGTGAAAATACACTTGACTATTGGCCTTGAAGTTTCTCTCCTAATGAATGGGGACAGAAACCTAAACTAAAACAGTAAATCAAGATGTTTTCTGAAGTGTTGCTCTTGACATTTGCCTGCACTGCTTGCATGGCAGCTTTTGCCCAAAGCAGAGGTTGCTTTGACACTATAATCCCATCACATGTCATCGCATACATGTTAACTCCCACCCAGTTGAGAGTCTTGTGTTACTCATGTCTCCATTCTCTCCTGGAGGAACGTCATGTCCATCTCCCTCTGCGTGCCCTCTGTGTCCTTGTGCCTGTGGAAACCCATCCATCCACATAGCATATCTTTAGGTGGGCTCAGCTGTTGGTTATGACAGGTAAGATAATTACCTTTTTAAGGACAAAAACAGCCCTAAGTTATGGCATGATTATGCCTATGTTTGAGCGAAGACTTTCACAAGGCATTTTTGAAACTAAAATACACAGTTTTCAGGTTTTTGGAGTGACACAGACTTTGTTAAATGCAATATACAGACATAGCAGTAGTTAATGTTTTTTTTATGATGGCATGAGGTACTATAAAGTGTCTTGTGTTGCAGTTGAAGTGGGAACTATAATTCACTCCCAGGGGCTTTCTGGTTCTGGCATTTCATCTTCTTCCGCTGGGGCCTCCTCTACAGTTGGAGCATTTTAAGTAGGCTTTTCAGCTGCTTGTCCCATCACTGTCTCCCGCTCCTGGGCTCCACTGGTACTCCAACAGCACTGGACCCCACAGTTTCCTCACCACGGTGCTTTAGAAACCCTTGTGAGCGATCATAAGCTTCACGTGTGAATCAAATTATTGTGGTTGCCTGTTTATGCGCATGCATGCATTCACCGATTGCTGAGATACTCAGAGGCAAGATTGTTCAATGTTCAATGTTGTTCAATGAGATGTTAACCTGAAAGGCCATGTTCAGTGTTCAATGTTTCTGCATGTGCTTGTGCACATAGCACAAGCACATAGCAACCTGGTTTCTACAGGTTGCTTCTCCCTTTACATCCACTACTTTTGTCTTGTGCATTGTGTCATTATTTTTCATTTGTCTTGGCAGACACTCTTTCACTTACAATTGACTAACTATCACGTTGGAATCACGTTGGAATACACAGGCATGGCCCGACATCATTATAAATCAATAGTTCAAATACATTCATCATGTCTTCCATTTAACTAAAAAACGTTTTTGGTCCTTTTAATCATACATGGGATGTTTATTTACCTTGACAGTTTCGGAGGTCAATTGTCACTCTTCTCTGACAATGTCACACTAACCTCGCGACAACTGCCACCTACAGTACATGCAGTAGGTTACTGTAGCGGGTGGCAGAGGTCAGACTGGGAATGGGCGGCTCGCCCCGGGGTACTATTATTGTTTTTAATAAATGCAGGTTAAATACGGGAAATTTACGGGAAAATACTAATACGGGAGGGGGCCGGGAAAGGAGGGTAAAATACGGAAAAATCCCGGCCAAAACGGGATACTTGACAGGTATGCTTTTTATCTTCACTTTTGTTAAACTGAAGAATGACAATTACAGAAATGTTTAATCAGTCTGTATCAAGTGGATCATTTTCCGAACATCAACAAGACTCTAAAACACTGTCAAAGGTGGCAGAAGCTACTGGGCAAGATATTGCTCTGTTTGCCCATGGGACAAAACACCACACTCTATATTATTCCCTTAACCCCAATAGGCTTGATCACTGTCACCTTATATAACAACCACTATTTCTCCACACTAGGTGATTGATAGACCCTATCTCCACTGCCCTAAATCCTGAAGTCTTGCTTCATACAGTAGGTCAAGGGTCATCTTCATCTTCTCTTACCTTTGCTATGTTGGGTTTGCTCTTCTCGTGAGATTTGGTGGCATCTTCTCATGCAGTGGACCTCAATCAGCCCCTCACCATCTGTCAGTGTGGATGTGAGACACAGGGCAATCCCAATGTTCTGTGGGCCCTTTTGCCAGCAGCGTCCTTGGGGAACATTGGGAACTGTGCTGATTACCTGTCATACTGTATTTATTGCTGTCACACTTTTATTTATAGGTCCCACTGCAAGTGAGCTAGGTTGTGGACTTTGGACCATTAGCCCCCCTTTTTCTATTCACTGTGCCTCCCCTTCTCTCTTGTATTAGCCTTGCTCCCTTTCCACTCTCCATATACTCTCTCCTTATCTTACCCCCTTTGCTTTTCTCTTCACCTCGTCCATCTCTCCCTTTTTTATCTCAGTCATGTCTCCTCTCTGTCTTCCTCACCTACATCACCCTTCCACGAACCATTAACGTCCCCTACAGCGTAGGCCCGCTCCTGCTTCAGTCCCACTGTCACAGCCAGAGGGGTTAGATTAAAGTGACCGATCTCTTCTCAAACTGAACTTAACATTGGGGGTTCTTTGCTTCTGTTAACCTTGAGAAACTTTTGATAAATGAGAGGGCTAATGGCCAGTGCTCACATCATTTAGACTGTCTGCGACATGCTGTGGCGGGAGGAAGGGTGTCCTGCAACACATTGTCCATTTTGATATTTTAATAGCATTTCTAGTGTGGTAAAAACAGAGGCTTGTGTGTTGAGATATGGCAGTTGTTGCAGATATGGGGATGAGCTGCACATCATATCACATCCAGGGCCACCAAAAAGCTAAAAAAAAAAAAAAAAAAAAAAAAAGGCAACCGTGGCTGTGCGAGCTTAAGTTGCAGAGGCATTTTGCAGTGGCCAATTTTATGGTAAGAAAATGTCTTGTGAAAATGTTTATTTATGTGTTCGCACAAGTCCCTTGATGCCATTGATCACTGTTGATGTATAATGTAAAATCTACTGTGAAGAAGGCTCCAGTGCTGGAGTTCAGGATGATTTAGTGTGTGGACAGACAGATAACAACTGCATGTGAAAGTGGTATATGAGCCTACACTCCACAACAAATGCTTAACTTGAGTCTATTCATATTGGCAAAATTGGTTTCAATGCATTAAGTGATTGTCTCTGCAGTATCATGAGATTTGTCACTTACCAATACCAAACATTGTCTCATACACTATTCATATCACAACTCCACCTCTCTGTGGCAACGAGGCACCTAAAATTACAATGAATATACTCACAATTGGAATTGCCTGGCTGCAAGTGCCTGTCTGCATCTTTTATTTGTTTTCATTTATTTCCCAGACTAATCTAGGTGTTGCAGCCTGGGGACTACTGAAATCTGTCTATCCAAACATTGATGGCTCATCTTTTAAATGACTCGTGATTAAGTAGCAAACTCTCACTCGTTTTTCCCAGCTGCCTGCACAGAAAACAGTGGGTGAATACATAAGTGCATCCAATTATTTCGAGAGATGATGACTTTTTGCCCAAAGCCAAAATTGCACAGAATGATTCCATTGCATAAACAAGCACATATACTTTCAAAAACAATTTGTGTTACAGGGGCAAGATATATGAGCAAAGACATTTCAAGATAATGCCTCAGATACGTTACAAAGGAGAGGCAGCATCCAATTCAAACCAACAGTCTGACCTAATATAAAATTGCTTATATGCAGTATTTACCTGTCTTAGTAATGTACAAGTTTCAGTATATATAAACACATTTTACAAGTACATATGGACATATAGAGTTAGGTAAAGGTTAAAGGAATTAAGTGTAGAAATGGCAGTTGGCAGGATATCTTTACCATCAGTCTCACGTCTTTTGGAAACTGTGACTACACAGAGTCACCACAGGGGAGAGCTCTTAGTCAGTGGTCTGTGACTCACTACTGAGGTTGCATAACAAATGAGCCCTTTCTGGAATGCTTTGATCCAGGTTTCAGTCCAATACATGACCATGAGAAAATTACTGACTGGCTTGCTTCCAGAGAGGGAATTGATGCTTACAGCACGTATTATACTTTTAATGAACATGGAACTATTTGGACAACTATTTGGACACGAGTGCCTTCATGTTGTTTGGCCTGAGGGGAGACTGAGAATGCTAAATGTCTTAAAAAGAGCTAAAACACACCTTGGAGATGAGAAATCTTGCTTATATTCTGATATTTCAAAGCAGTTAACAGCCTCCTTGGCCTCTTGTATCAGAGAGCATTAACTGGAGGATTCAAGAGGTGAATTCAAGACATCAGACTTGATGTCTTAAGTTTTCAGCTGTGAGGTTGGCAAGTCAGAGTATGCTCTCTGGAATTTGCAGTGAATAAGTAATCACATGCACTACCAGTTTACTGACCATTATGTATTAATGGCCAAGGTTTATGTCGGCTCAATAAAGCTAATGAATTAAGACTACTAGATAGCTTTTGAAACTGCTCAGAGTTGCCAGTGGCTCTGACCAAAAAGAACAGCATACAAGCTTGGATCCGAAGTGTGGTAACCCTCTGGACTAAAATAGGAGTGTGTATATCATATTGTGACATACAGTGTAGCTGTGTAGTGTAGCATGGCTAATGGGAGTTATCCTGTGGACAGGAGTAGTTTTGGGACACCAGAATTTGCTGTTGAGATGTAGCATAACCAGTCACAACATTCAGTGACACATGTTAAATGACAGGACTTTCACCAAATTTTCCTCCCTCTTTTGCCTTTTCAGCTAACATGCAGTGTGACCATGCAAGTAGTCACCCTGAATGGCATAAAAAATAGTTACATCAGAAACTGTGTTTAAGTAAATATAAGCAACCCGTCATCATTCATTCAGAAGCTGTAAAGATTTTCATTTCATTTTCACAGAAATGTATAGGCATCAAATTTATGGAGAAACCAGGTTGCTATGTTCTTCTCCCTTTACATCCACTACTTTTGTCTTGTGCATTGTGTCATTATTTTTCATTTGTCTTGGCAGACACTCTTTCACTTACAATTGACTAACTATCATGGCAATGCATAAATCTAATGGGGGAAGGAAGGAGTGTGGAAGTCATAAATTTGTATGGTCACCTCATGCCAACACATAGCAGCCATCACATTTCCACAGTCCCAGTGGAAAAAAAAAAAAAAACAACAAAAAAACATTTGCATATTTTTTAATCAGCAAAAAGGCCAGGATTAAAACATGAAGCTGATTGGAGCTACAGAAGACTGTACCCTGTCTGTATTAAATTATGTACATAGGTGTTGCTAAGTTTATATGGAAGAGCTATTTAAAAAAATCAAGATAGAAGTAATAATATGGTAACGCTATAAGAACAGTTGGAGCCTTCTACACTGGGCCCCCTTCCTGTTCAGGGGGTCTAGATTGGAAAAGTGAGAGGGCCATGGTGACTAACCTGTAGTTGGTCAGGACTCGGGGTTCATTCATCAGGGTCCACCCACTTTGCCCACAGAGTCCAGTAGACGGCGCAGATTTTGTGAGACAGAACAAAGGTTACAGCATTGTAACCCTGAAGACGGTTATGGACGCTGGTAGCTTGGTATGTGGTCTTACATACTGTCCAGACAATTTCTGTAATATTAAGTGACTTAGTCCATGCATGTGAGCTTTCCTATAGAGTATTACCTGTAGAGTCCAGTAGAGGGCAGAGCCTGTGTGAGATGGAGCAGGCATTTATTGGCTCAAGGAGTAGGGCAAATTTCTGTGTGGTCCTCCTAATGAAGGTCACTACTGAGCTCTCAACTGCAATATGTGCTGGTGTGATAAATTGTAGTTGAAACATGCTGCATTTCCTAACCTTTCACTGATTACCTTACCTTCAAGCAGTGAGAAGGGACTAATCAGTGAAATCACCTGGTGGAGTTTTTGGTTGCCTCTTGGCCTTCAATGGCACATGGCTCAACACCACTTAGTTTTAAGGTCATATAGCTCAGTTAGAATGAAAGGTAATTTACTGACAAGAACCAAAACATATTTGAACCATTAAGAGTTCACAGTGTGTTTTGTTTTTCATGATCCAGTATACCTGTCCCTCTCCTCCCCTCCCAGCTGATTTGGTTCCTGCACAGGATGCGATGGCAGGTGACCAGTGTATCCTGGTAGAAATGCCCGTCTCTCCATTTCCTTTGTTGTATTTTCGCATGTCATCCTTACCTCCTTTCTTGGTTATTAGAAAAGGCTCCAGTGTGCCTCTTCAAGTAAATTCCACATTACTCTGTTGTTTTAAGGGGTGGGGTGGGGGGGTGGGGGTGATCCTTTCATTATCAAATGCATAGCTAATTTGAACCCCCAGCTAAGTAATGGGATTAAAGTAGCAGACATGATATATCATCTGTTTTCACTAAACACTCGTATAAGACTGAGGACAAATTACTTCATCCTGCCCTGAGGCAAGAATCTGTGTTAAAGTCATTTTAAAAAGCCCTGCGCAGACAACATTCAACAGAGGTGCATTAATGGAACTGAAAATGCCATGACATTGCACCCCACAGTTAAGACTGTAAATGTTAATGGATAATAACAATAAATAGCAGCCAAATCCTCAGACAACTCACAGCACCAATATACTGGACCAAATTAGCCTTCTGAGAACAATACCCAATCAGCTGGGAGAGAGCTGCATGGCAAAACTTTTGTTCTGAACAGTTTCAGTTCTTCTAAGCTCATAAGGGTCTAAATTGCTTGCTGTGACTAAGGAAGGTCACTTTGGAGAAGTGTAATAATAGTGCTTCTAACACCATGGAGTATGCTGCTGCACCACAGGGTGTATGCTGCTGCACCTTCAGCTATATCAGCCCAGTGTTAATACCTTTATTAAAGACTCTAACTTTGTGAATCACTGGCACAAGGTGCAGCAAAAAGTGCACACCACGCACACAAAGGGCATGATGACTGAGGTGCGCAGTGCAACTGAGGCATAGTTGAAAACATGTTGCTCTGACAATCTGATGATAGAGATGAGAGTCCGGAGCGGATAAAAGCTTCTCCCAAGAGGAAACAGATGTGCTTGTGTGGGAGATACAGAATTACTATGAGCATAATAAGGCACCTTAAATAAGTCACTGCAGAGGGCAGATGGTGTTGAATTAGCTTGGGAGGAGATAACACATTTGGTTCACATGTCTTGTTCTGGTCCAAGGAAAACTGTTGCCCAATGTAGGAAATGCTTCAGTAATTTTAGGTGAGGAGCCAAACAGACGTTGGCGGCAGACAGGGAGCAGTTTGGATACAGGAAAGGGAAGGGATGGTGGGCATCGACAGGATGTGCCCATCTCCATGATCCTTACCCCATATGTTTTTGGCGTATGTAGACAGTTCTATGCTGGATGACAATCATTCACCTGCCACATGTGTATATAATTAGAATAAATGGAAAATGTTTCTCTATATTTTCTGTTTTCTTGCTAGAGGGATTTATATCAAAATCCAGTCAGCCAACAAAGTTTTTAAATAACATCTGTCAAGATCTTTGCCTGAAACATGACTGTGTAGTTTTGATGTGGTCTCAGCGTACAGGTAACGGAAGTGCACAGATCACCAGACTATATTTTGGTGACCGGTTTTGGTATACTAAGCAGATGCATGTTAGAAAAAGTGCTTTGTGTATCCACTAAACATGTCAGCTATGCTGAGGAGAGACCATGCAACATTTAAAATTGTAAGACTTTGTAAAAGGACTGGGCAAATTACACAAACTGACAGATTTTTATGGATTTTTTTTTATGATGATTTGAAAATTGGTGGTCAGATAGTGCTCCACTTGTCATTTGAACTAAGCTGAATACACCAAGCTCAAATGAAACCACACGCTCTCTCAGTAAGTTACAAGAGCTGTGAGGTTGATTCAAGGCTTCAGCAGTTGCAGCACAGCTTTTTTTTTTTTTTTTTTAGGATTTATTTTACACGGGTATTCATATTCCTGACATAATTCTTCTTCTATTTGTCTTCTATTTCTCCAGTATACCTGTAAACTGCTCCCTTCTGTATTGAGCATTTTTCTCTCCCTGTTTCCTGTATTCATTTATTTTTCTTCCCTGCTATCAGTTTTCATTGACAGGATCCATTTATACCTGTGAAAATTACAAATACACATGACTCAATTATATCCAGATTCCTCTGGTAAATTTCAGACATGTTTGGAATAATGATAGTGGCTAAAGGGAGATTAGATTGGAAAGGAAGAGATTAGAGTCTGAACCTTTTCTACACTTTTTGATTTTCTTTACAGCCCATTGACTAAACTGTCAACTATCCAAAAACCCCAGGCTAGAGACAGGTGGGATATATTCTTCTCTTGAGTAGCTGAGCAACTGCAACTGACCAAATCTCCCCTTGGGGATCAGTATAGTATTTCTGATTCTTATTCCTCACCATTATTGCTATTGATGTATTGTCTTAGTTCCTATGGCAAGTCCTGAGATCTGGCTGATCTGAATCACAGTGCCTATAAAATGTTAGCTGACTCTTCGCTGAAAAAGCCCATATGGCTTATATATATATTTTTTTTTTTTTGTGGCATTTGACAGTCACAGTGGAGAGAGACAGGGAAGCCAGGGGAGTGAGTGGAGAGAGATCGCCTGGACTTGGATTTGAACCCAGGCTGCTGCAGTAAGGACTCAGCCTTGACACATGGTACACATTGTACCAGGGGAGCTACCAGGGCATCTTGATGTGGGCAGGCTCCGGTGCATAGTAATAATGCTGCATTCTGCAAAACCCATAGTAGTTCCAAAATGTACTGTTGGGCTGACTGGGGAAGACACTGAGGTTTAAAAGATTATATTGTATGCTGTTGTAGATGGATTTGCACGTTTTCTTGTGGCTTAAAATGTTTTTTTTTTTTTTTTTTTTAATTCGCTGACTCTTTGTGTTCCTATTCACTTCTGTTCTAAGGGCCACTGTCTAGCAGCCAGATGTCAGATCAACAGGAATCGCAGCAGGACTTGCAGAGGGACTCGCCGCAGGACGTAAGGACTATGCATCAATAACACTACTTGGGGGGGACTCATACCACCTTGTGTCACAAAATTCAAACTATCCCTTTAAGCTGTGTAAAGTCCCACTGTTCATCATGCACCATCATGAAAATGAAACCAGTGAATTCACCAAGAATGGATTGTGACACAGCACACTTAAATTGCAACTACAACCGACGCTGTCTGAACATCTAATTCAATCAACAAAGCGCACAAATGAAGTAATCATGCAGACATGCCCACACAATCAGCGCAGATTGCAATGAACGATGAGACAAATGTATAAATAACATCTTTGGAAATGCACCTTAACAACAGTCTGCAAAACATCTAGCGCTGCCCTGCTGATAGATGGCTGTGATTCCCTGGAAGCAAAGGCAACAGGTGTCAGGAAAGACATATTCTTCAAAATAACACTTCTGGGAGGTTGGCAATGCCTTCCCCTGGCTGCAATCAGAGCTTCTGTAGTAATTAGGAAATGTGCACATCACGGGCCCTATCTTGCGCCAGACTCCCTAAACCCGCTATTTGCGGATTTAGGATTTAGGAAGAGGCGTTCCCCCGTAAAATTGCTATCTTGTGCACCTCCCGCTATCCGCAAAACACCTCCGCTACCCGCTATATTATGTATAGGCGTGTTTTGGGCGTTACGCCAGTTAAACCAATCAGTGTGCCAGGTGCCATTGCCTTTAAGGGCAGGATGCGCTATCCTAAATCCTAAATCCTAAACCCGCGATGGAGAGAGGGAGGTAGATTTTCTCAGGGCTTCTACTGAGGCTAAAGCAAGGTGGCTTTATATACATATTATATATTATATTATAGGCGAGTTAATTCGGGAGATGGAGCCACATGTGTCCAAGTGGACGTGTCACAAGGTTGTACTGATTGAGTAAAATCCCTGGGTCACACACCACACACAAGAGGCAGAGGGGGAACTATGTGTAAACTAATTTATTGACAAGGTAGATTGGGCAAATAAAATATTAAAATAATAATAAAAATATAGCACAGCTGCTGGCTTATGATAAAACAATAAAACGTGCTGGCGTAAGTGTCCAATTAAAACAGTCTTTCCTCTAAACAGTCTATATGAGTAATATACTCAGTCCATTCCGGCGGCGTCCCGGTATCAGTCCGACCGTGTGCGTGGTGAGGCTCCGTCGGGGCGCGCATTGAAGCCGCCTGGGCGCGCTCTCCTAACAGCCCAAACTTTAGGGATAGCGGATAGCGGGTGGTCAGGACCACCCGCTATCCGCTATCCCTAAAGTGTGTGCGCAAGATAGCAACTTTAGGGATAGCGCATGAAACACGCCCACGACGCACCTCCAGGCGCAAATGATGCAGTCGGCATAACGGATAGCGGGTAGCGGGTGGCGCAAGATACCGTTTAGGGATAGCGGAAGCTCCTAAATCCGCAATTTGCGGGTAGCGGGTAGTGGCAGCGGATAGCGGGTGGCACAAGATAGGGCCCCACATCTCTCTCAAAATTCAGTTACTGCCAGCTTTTGGATGATCTTCACATTTTCACCTCAGTTGCCAAGTAGCACGTAGCAACAATCTTTGTGAATTGGACACACCCTGTAATGAGTCTCATTTATATGGGAAGGAGTTGTTTTCGAGCTGAAATGTTGTGGATACCTCTAGCACTGGGCAGAGAAAGGAAAGAGAAAAATTGTCAGATAATGTAGAGTGGAACTAAACTGACTCAACATTATCGATTTAGTACCTAAAACATCAAAAATTTCCACATCTGCACATATATATGGAAGTAAGATCTTACTGTTAACTATCTCAGAGAACACTTTCATATCAGTTAACACCTCAACAAACATTTCCCAGTGTTTCCAATAGAGTGCCTGTATGTATGAATTATGTTTTCTCCTGATAATCTGATTTAACAGGACATCAAAAGGACATTTGACAGTTAAGTTTTTATTTCATCACATAGACAGTAATCACTGAGATTTGCAATGTGCTGTCTGTCCAGAAGATGTATATGTAAGGAATACTACACCTAATAATAGACTTTGCTGAAGTGTATTATTAGATATTGTGCATCCATGTTGTGTCTTAAAACCGTTTAATGCACACCTACGAGCCGATTATCCCGCTTATTCCATGGTCATTTGCCAACAATGTATAGGATAGTGAGGGAAACAATATAAAAAAATCTACTGGTGTGTTTTCCTTCCTGGTTATTGTTTCAAGTCGGTAATATATGGTTTTAAACAAACATGCCAGCCAATCAGAAAAGAGTATTCATCCAGACCATGATATAAGCTCCTATATCCCAGTGTATGGCAGCTGGATGGCCAACAAAACCTGGGATGATTGAAGCATCATGACCAGCCCTAAGTGGCTGAAGCTTTCACTGCAGCTCTGATATAAGGTATAATAAAAGCTGCATGATATAAGGAATCTTAGAAACAAAACGAGTGTTAAACATTGCTGATTTGTTCGAAGACTCACCTGCTAGAGCGTGTGCCATGTATCAAGGCTCAGTCCTTCCTGCAGCTGCACAGGATCAATTCTAGATGATGTCCTTTGCTGCATGTCATCCCCTCTGTCTCCACCGCCTTTCCTGACCCTCTTCTGTCACCATCGACTAAAATCTTTGTTTGATTTGTTGTAGGAGCTAATCGAAAGATCATTTGTTCAGGGCTCAGTCAAAAGTCTTAGCACCCTTCCTTCATGGTTCTTAACTTACACTTACTGACTCACACTTTTTCTACCTCCCCTACCTCCCTTCATTGTTACCTCTCAACAAAGTTTGGCTGATCTTTGAAAAAATAGCTCACCTTTCTGCTCTCCTTTTTCTTAACAATCTATATGTTTACATATATATATAGGAAGCCAGGAGGTCTAATCAAGTCACTTTATTTCTACAGCACAGTTTAAAAACAAGCAGTGGCCGACTAAAGTGCTACACACTGTAACAAAAGAACAGAAAAACAAAACACGGGGTATATTGTATACTGTGCAGGGTATATTGATGATACTCTGTACTGGCATTGCTGCAAACATGTCACTTCTGATTTGGATTACACTGCAATTTGTACCTGAATAAAGGCCAGGTGCTTTTTTTCATGCAGTTTCATTATTTTGGGGGGGAAAACAATGTAAAATGCTGATTCATTGTGATGTGTCTATGAGGTGCTACCGCCTTAAAACTTTTTTCTTTTTTTCCCAGAGTGAATTAGCATCTAAAAAGACATAAAATTACAGGCTTGCACCACTAAGGTTTGGTGAAACCCACTTTATTGCAAGAAATGCTTAGCAAAACAAATAACACTTATCACAGTGTGAAACGTATTCATGAGCATTTGTAGGACTTTTGACAGTCCGGCTCAAGGTGACCTGAAAAAAATGAAGCTTTGAGATTCCAAGTGAGCAGGAGGCGGGGTAAATGCAACACTAAATAGGAGGCTGAGGAGGTCTATTGTTTGAGAGCATCTGTGACTGAGTGTGTCATTAGCTTGCCAGCAGGTGAAGAGATGTTTTGCTCCTTCACCTGCTACTCTTGTCTTTGTAAGGAAGTTTTAATGATAAACTTTGAGTAACCTCCTGGTTTGATGCAATTTTGCATTGCAGAGCACAAGGCTTACTGAAAATCTATCATGCATGTGCAATACATACCCTCGAGAAGGAGTGCTTCTGACCCAAGATTACTTTTACTTTCAGATGGGATTGTTATATTGGCCTGGATTTATTGTCTTTACTTGCATGTCTGGTTCTACAACAATGTCAGGTTTTTCACACAGGTTGGTGGGGGATCACGAATGCTCTAAGCTATTGTGCTACTGTTCTTGCCACAAAATTACAACTGCTGGACACTTGCTGGTGTGTTGCATCATCTCCTTCCTCTGAAACATCTGACCACAGCCAGATATTTTGAGCAAAAAATTCTCTCTTGTTATTAGGTGCAAACAGAGAGACAAAAATAACCCAGAAATGGAGAAAGTAAGAAAGAAGGAACCACGAAAACTTCAAAAGGGTTACTGTGGCCTGCAATGTGTCCGGTGAAACCAGGATGAAGGGAGTTCCACCGTCACCGTAACGCACAGGTAAACAAATGAAATTTGTGCTCAAAAAGATGGCTAAATTAAGTATTGATCTCCTCCAAGTGAGACGGAGAATAAATGTTCACATGGGAGAATAAGGAAAGAGGAAAAGAATGAGAGAAGAGGGGTGAGCTCTCCCTAGTGTTTTGGTTCACGTTTCTCTTCCATTTCCCCACGGTCATCATCCGATACCTCTCTCTCTTGTCCACTTCATCACCTCGCCCCCGATGCAAGCTACACTTCAGCTATGGAGGTCATCTCTCTGGAAATAGCTGAATAGGAGTTTCCTTTCCAGTGTAATTTTCTTCTATAATCCATTTTGATGACACGAACGAAACATCAATGTTCCTCTCATCTCTTGAAAGGCAGTTAGTGTAAATAACATTGTAAATCTGGCCCTGAAACCACAGGCAGCCAGGTTTAATTTAGTATTCATCTTAAGTGAAAAAAAAGGATTGTGAGGTCAAGGTAAATCTACTGTATGAGCTCAGGGTATACACACAACATATAAGAATAATCTGTGTGCTCAGCAGCAGTACTTACTCAAGATCCCATCATCTCCTGACTGCAGATGTTGGGTCCTTTGACCTTCTGCTTTCACTCGACGGAAATACCAAGAACGACAAATGGGAACCATAGACCAAAATAGATGTATTGTGGATGCAGGCAGCAGTGTGTGAAAAAAAAGTATTGCTAATTACACTATTCGCTCACAATCTTCTCCTTCAGTGTGTGTAATACAGTGCCCACTACACTGAATAAAAAGAAGCGCAAGGATTTGTGCAACAGTGAGAAGAGCACATTCCTATCCCCTTCAGCAAAGTTCACTTCTTACCTGAAAAAGTTGAATTTACAGCTGAGAAGCCTGAATACAAATACACTATATCTCTCCATCTACACCACTGTCGAGCTGAATTAATAAAAGAGGAATCAAAGCAAGGAAGGAATTACTTTGTCCACAATTCTAACTTCCCCCTGTAGGCTCTCATTAAAGCTAATCCTGTCAGGGCCAGGCTGGAAGACAATTCCACTTGTGCTTACCTTAATTGCACCGGAGCCACTTCTTTGTCTTCCTGTCAAATATTCATTAGTATCTCTGAAAAAACAAAAAAAAAACAAAAACGCAGGTCCACGTCGAAGAGGCTTTTACTTGAGGGCAACACGGCGGCACATCGATTAGATCTCTAGAACACTTGTGTTTCCAAGAGGAGCCTTTCAGAACATGAAAACGTAGGAAGGCTCTCTTTGAAACTCCTCTTTCTTTCTCTCTGTGTCCCGCTCTCTTAGCCTCATTCTCAGCATAGAAAGCCTTTAAGAATCTCCCAGATTATTCAGGATAAAGGTGGGAAGCCAGCAGCACCTGCACACCGTCCTCTCAGTGGACTCTTGGGCTTCCACCTGAATGTGAACAGAAAAATACAGCTTTGTCACGGTCCTGCTGATTTTTACAAGTCTCTTAAACTGCTTTATTGAAGTTAAAGGCCAAAAATTCTCCCCTTCAGTAAAGCTGGACATCTAATGAAATAAGAGCGCTTCTCTTTTTCTCTCTCATCTTACTTGACAGCAGTTGCACTGCTGGCACATTGGGATATTGCCATGTTACGTATGTCTGTTTCAAACAGTAGCTGCCATTGTAGAGCAGGAGGCTTAGCATGACACTGGAGTGGTATGGAAGCTCCTTTGCCAAATGGCTGTGTAATGGTATAGTGAGTCTTCTGTTGGCAAGTGCTCTCTTTTCTTTTCCTCTCTTTTCCAGTCAGACCAGCTGATTCTGAACAGCTTGGCCTTCTTGCTTCTTACTACTATTAAAAAAAAAAAAAAAAAAAAAAAAAAAAAAAAAAAAACACTTGAATATAATTCTGTTATTATTGTAAAAAAAAAAATATCTCTTTTTCTTTGAAGGCTACCAGTAGTCCTTTTAAAAACACAATACAATTATGGTATTTTAGGATTGTTTGCGATATGATTTGCTCCAAAAGAAGAAATCTTTTGGGTGAATGAACTGAAATGAATCACTTCTTGGAACAACAAATCTTTCTAATGAACTGACTGTAATGATTCAGTACTGTGGAGAACTGCTTTGTGCATCACAAGTTTAGGAGGTAGTTGTGAGTTTGACAGTTTGAGAGTCTGCTGCATCACTGGCCCAATTTCTTCCTTACTTTTTGTTCTTTTAGGCTGAGACTAGAGTGCAGATCGGGCTGCATATTTTTGCTCAAACCCAGCAGGAGTTTTTGTGTCCAAACCCGACTCAAAGCCCAGACAACCCAACCCCGGGTCTCCATGGGCCCATCATGCTCAGGTCCCCATGGGTCCAACACGCTGTGCACACTCTAGCTAGGACCTCCAACTCTGTTCTTTTTGGCTTCAAATTTTGCTAATTTTGTAAATACATTATTTATTGTTGGATAATATTACAGTGGTGTCATCCTTTCTTGTTACAGCCTCAGGTCAGCCGCAGGTTATGTCCTCAGTTGTGGGATTGATTTAAACTGGCCAACCCAAGCACACACACTCTGTTGGACAATTATAATCACTGTGATCTGACTTTATTACTCACCAAAAGTTGTTGCACACACACACACACACACACACACACACACACACACACACACACACACACACACACACTCTGACATTTCTTGAAAAAGTTTTTCCACTAATAATGCGTTTTATCTGTCCTGAGACACACACACACACACACACACACACACACACACACACACACACACATATACACTCCTGATCAAAATCTTAAGACCAGTTGAGAAAGAATTTACATTTTGCACTGTTGGATCTTAAGAAGGTTCTAAGTAGAGCTTCAAAATGCAAAAAGAAGCAATGGGAGTGAGACAAAAAAAAAAATAAATAAATAAATTGAGAAAGCAGTTTATTGAAAACAACCATTAAACTGAAATAGGCTGTTCATCAGCTGATCAAAAGTTTAAGACCACTGCCTTTAAAAGCCCAAATTTTGGCAAAAATGTGGATTCAGTGTCATTTTCTGTCAGGTATCCACACTGTCATGACCTCCTGATGGCAAAGGCAAAAAAAGCTTTCTTGGTAATCGCCTCAAAAATTCGTTTCGGCATGCTTGATGCCAGTGTTTCCAGGAGGCTAGTGGGAATGTTGCTCCAAGTGGTGAAGATGGCTTCACGGAAGGTATCCATTGTCTGGAACTGGTGTCCATTTTTGTAAACTTCCCTTGCCATCCAGGAGTGTATATACATACACTCCTGATGCATACACTGGCTTTTTTTTTTTTTCCACAGAAATTGGCTGGATGATTTCCTACATGTACATGTTGCCTCCAGAAAACTGCATATATTTCAGCATACAACTTTGTATAGCAACACATAACTCAGATTATGGGATTTTTTCTGCTTTCCTGCTGTTCTGGTTTTCATAGCAGCACTGCTTTAATGTACATTCACCAGCTGTGTTTTTCATATCAGCTTGTGTGAAGATGTGACTATTCACACTCACAAAGTCACAAATGATATAGTGAGGGCCATCAAAATCCCATGTATCCCGCAGCATAAAAATGCTGCAGGATACATGGGATTTGCCTGGAATTCTTCCAGCTCAGCACTTATCAGTGTCAAAGGTATTCTAACCCAGCATAATTTTCTTGGGTTGGTTTTAATCAGCACAGTTACAGTTGGCAGAACTCATGTTTCCTATAACAGCGAAGGGCAGACAGGAAGATCCCGACACACCATCTCACACTCTGCCAATGAGTGCACACAAGCACCTTTTTCCAGCCAATTTACTGGAGATAATTTATTATGGGGGAGAGACAAGAAAAAAAGAATGGATAAAGAGCGAAAAAGAGGTGAATGAGGTTTTTTTCCCCCCCAACTTCCCGCTTCTAGGCAATTCTCGGATCAGTGCACCCAGAGCCAAGAAGAAAAAAAGTGCAGCTTCCACCTCATTTAATGATTGGTGTAATTACAAAAGGTAACCTTTGACCCCTCTTTATTCAAAGTGACTGTGAAAATGGAGTGTGCCACACATTTTTCTTGATATATTACCTCAAACAACAAACACTAATAAAAGCCATATATCTTCATTCTTCTACGCCTGCTTTCTCATGTTGACAGCAAAATAGATAGAAAAGCTCACTGGAAGCAAGATCTCATTTGCTTAGCTGGCCGAATGAGCTTACAAGCCAAAAAAACTCTTTGTGGCAAATAAACAAAGAAGGGGGGGATTGATTAATTGGCTCTGATTAAATCTAACCTGCTTTGTAACTAATTATGTCGGATTTTTAATTACGCATGAATATGGACACTCACTCAATAAACAATTGTTTCACCCTTGCATGAAGTTCTCGAAAGTAGTTTGATCACTGGTGTGGCTCCATTGTTTGAGAACAGCTTATTTCTTGATGAAGGCTTATGTACGCTATCCGTCGTCACAGGGTTGACCCTCCATGAGAGAAAGCGCCTCCTTTTGTTTACAGGCCTTGTGCCTCAAGTATAGCAATATGGCTTCTACTGTATACTGCGTACGCAGTTCTTAGCGTCGACTATTGGTGTGGAAGGACAAATGCTTCCAAACTAATGGCTTGTGACCTGCAGCCTGACAGTGATGAATGGTGTTGTAGGCGCTCACTGTGGTTTTAGGATTATCACAGTGTAGTTGTAGAAGAGGACATAGGAGGGCTGCACTGAGCCGAGGTCTACTCAAACATGTACTCACACACTGAGCTCTGTGCAGCCCTTAAGGTCCCGCTCAGCCCCGGTGCGCAGTGTGTGATGTGTTGGGTAAACACAACACATGGCAACCGGCCAGCTTGGCTTCACATGACTCAAGGCGAAATTGCTGCGATAGGGCAGAGTCTGTGTCTGTTGAGGGCACTTTCATATCATCAGGGCTAATGGCACGGGTAATGCCAGGTGTTGCTGAACCAAGACCTGTATTTTCCGAACATGGAGGTAACTGAGTGTGGTGAGACAAGAACACAATTTTACAGTTTAACACATTTACCCTGTCCTTGCCTGTCTTGGTAAACTTGGAAATGGCTGTAGAACAATGCATCACGACACGAGAGGGAAGAGCGTAGAGAGCAGTCGAGGTTAAAAGGTGATGTGTATCCGTGCCAAGATCATTTCCTGCCCGTGGCACAAGGCTTTTGTCCGCTGCCAAAGAGCCAAGATGTAAGTAACCTTGCTCTGTCTCTTCTTTATATTCGGGCTCATTATCCTGACCTGTCCATCACAGGATTTGTGACCTTAAGCAGCCCAATTAGAAACACAAAACTGTACTCTCATCAACTTCTATTCTGAGCACCTTCTTGTACCTTGCCCCTGAGCAAGGTAGAGGCAAGGTTTCAACGTAGGTGCTCTAGGTGCTCCAAATAACACAAATGACTTTTACAACTGGTGAAACACTACAGTCGCTATCTTTTGTAGTTTAATTTGGTTTCTTTTTACATACTGCAAATGACGTGTCCTTTTTGCTGTCAGCTTGAATTCTGAATATACTGGCGAGTGAGTGATATGCCATAACAAATGAACTGAAGTTTGGTGTCTTTGGTGGCTCTTAAGATTAGATATAGAAATAAATCATCAAAGGGGGCTCCACGGGAGAACTGGCTGTACACAAATAATGTCTAAATATACAACCACCAAAAAGAGAACAAGAAAGATGTCCAAAAATGTAAGATAGATTGACAGACAGACAGACTTCAGGTTTTGCCCCACCAAGAGGTAAGAACATTATAACATAATTTTGTTTTGCTCTGCTCCACCCACTCATGTTCCCCCACAGAGCAGGTAGGATGCAACACCATTTCTGGCACTGCTGCACCCAGCTGCTAAATTCTGATTTGAAACAAAAATATCTTCATCTGCATGAGGCTGACATCAGTTCAAACAAACTGTATCTGGCTGTGAATTAAAAAAAAAAAAAATTGAGTCTTTTTTACTCCAGGCTGTATCTGGCAAGAAAAGCAATTCTCCAACCAAGTCTGTGTGATGGACAGACCTACTGTACTGCTCCATATTTGCACAAGTCATTGCACAATATCAATGACAGGAACATGGTCAAAGTCACTGATGTAAAATAAAACATTATGCATTTATCAATACACTCTAGTGTTTAAGTCAACCATAAACTAAAGTTAATCAAATCCTCTCTTGAAGCTATGTGCTGATCATGTCAACACTGGCAACATTATAGTTCTTCATAATAAAGTATTGATTTGAAGTAAATCATTCATAAATATACATTTGAGGTGTTTGGGGCAAGGTAATAACCTTTCATGACATTCTTCTATTGCAGTGAATTCATAGGTAGCTAAATTCAATAGACTGCGCAATTGCTCTCTTAATTGATTTGTTTGTTGTGTAATTGTCAAGTCAAGTGATTGTTTTCTGTCCGTTTTTTCTGATTTTCCAATGACTAATGCCGGGCCAGTGAACCACAAAGTTGCCTTACACTGTACACAAAAATGATTTATAACCAGGTAAAGAGTGAGATTAAGTTGTGGACAAGGCTTCATTCTAATGGCATTTATCAGGACAGTGGTGTTACATCACCAGGGAGGACAAAACTGCATAAGCATTGCCTTATCTATGACAAATAACCAGACAAGAAATGATGTGGCTCACCAATTCTCATTTACCTGTACCTGTGCAAGCGGAATGAAACATCAGACTGATGGCTGATCATAACACTGAGAAAAAAATGAGGTCAGATATGTCAGGGTAAAATTGGAGAAAGAAAGATGAGGCAGATTCTAGAGGCCTGATATGAAGATGAAGACATAATGCTTCCTCTTTTCTCCTCCACCTTTGGTCCACCGCTGAAAGGTACCGACAGCATAGCGCTACACACAGCAGGACCTCAAACCAGTCAACACTGTTCATGAAACAACGGAAAACTTTCTCTTTTTTCTGGCTTGTTGTCCAGCTGTCTGATGGTGGCGATCCGGTTCAGCAACCCAAACTGAAGCAAGTCAGCCATTGTGCTGAGAACCCCAGGGTTCCCCTGACATGTTGTGTAAGTAGCCAAGCCTTTGATGGATGACTCTTATTTTCTTGTCAAGCTCAGACTACTTTAATGTTTATCTTGATATCTCCTTGATGGGCTTTCATTTATCCAGTACAGACTAGACAGGAACAAAGAGAGAGAGAGAGAGAGAGAGAGAGAGAGAGGAGCAGAGGGAGAACCATGTTGAAAGGGAATCAGAAAGACAAGATGGATGGACTAAACGTGTTTCCATCAACCCTTTTTTTCATGTGCATTTTGCTGCACTGAATAAAAAAAAAAGCTTGATACAAACACCAGATGTCAAATAAAATCCCAAAAACTGGACCAAAAGTTTTTGCAATCTTCCATTTTCACCTCTGCTTGGCTCTTATGGGTAGCATGTTGTGCTCGCTTAGCATAAAGACTTGAAGTCTATGGGGGAGTCATTAGCCCAGCTCCGTCGACATGAAAAATAAACCTTAAAGCAACTCTGAAGCTGTCTAAAGCAAAGTGTATAATGCATTTGAAATACATGTCTTGGTATAAAAATAAAACAACAACAACAACAACAACAACAACAACAAAAAACAACAACAAAACAAATGAGAGTTGTTTTAGGAGAAGTTAGATGGTGGAACTGTAACCACTGACTACATTTATCCTGCCTTTCACACTGATCCACACACCACTGAAGGTAGACGTAGATTCAGTACAAATTAAGTTCTTAAAAATCAACCCTTATCTTTTTTTTTTTTTTTTTTTTATTTCATTTTGAATTTTTTATTTCCAAGACATGTTGTATTGCAGGATAAGAGAAGGCAAAAGACAAAAAAGAAGAATCAACTGATAAATGTCGAATATCTATACAACAACTTGCCTCTCCAAAACATTTATTGTATGTAACACATAAATTTTGACCTTAGTTGGTCTTTGTCAACCATCACATTACTTATTCAATTTGTTTGTCAGCTGAATCTAAACATCCTAACTTAAATCAATCCTTTGCAGTTTGCATTCAGTTCACACTTTTAAGTATTAAATGATTATAATCAATCTGCTTCAAAATACCACCAAAGCACCACAACTCTAGGCAACTGCTCAATTTGCAATTCAGTCTTCTGACCTTCATTTGACCTATCTCATTCACCTTCACGGTTGGAAACCCTTCAGGCCAAAAAAGCTACACATTCTCCCTCTGTGTAATCATTTCTGGCCCACATTTGGCAGCAGCTGGATGAGTCTTATTTTCTTTGAGTGATTCTGTGCTGTTCATTTGGGCCCCCTGGTTGTTAGTTACTTGATGAGCAACACTTCCCCACGCCACTCAGGGGAAATTTAACCACCTCACATTGATTTTCAAAGTCTTCCATCAACTGGGCTTAAAAATATCTCATGTATCCCAGTGAGCGCTCTTAAGACACAGCAAGCATGCGAGTCCACTCCCACTCTCTTGGACTGTGCCATATGAATGCCTGGCACACATATACTATTAAATGCTTCAGAAACTCACTGAAAAGCCATATGGCATTATTAGCAGCAGAAAAATGTCATACACAACATTTACCAAGTCTTTTACCTCACAGCTTAGTTTGTTTTATTAGAATTTAACCAAACCCCTGTGACCATTCTTTATCCAGATAGAGCCAATAACATTCAGGTGATCACTAATAAGAAAGAGTCACTTGATTTCCCAAACATCACTTCATTACTCAACAAAGAAACGATTACAGATAGGTCATTTATATTTAGCTGTGGAAAACAACATGACAGGAAACAAACTTTTATTCTATACTCAGGACTTTTCACTCCAGTACCACTGGGCTGGGTGTATTTGTGAGAAGAATCTGTGAAGAGTTTTTATTCCTTTAACACCTAAAAAGCATGTGCACCCCTGTTACTAAATAAATACTATAAACAAGAATAGCTTAACTGGAAGTTATAGGTTCAAGATGAATGTCCTATTCTGCTAATTTCTTTTGTTTTTTTTTGTATGTACAGACTTGTGTGCAAAGAAAATGCTTAAAGCAAAACCTACAGAATAAAGTTAAGTGCATAAGCCATTCATAGAGAGGTACTGAACACCTTAGGTAAGGTGTTTAGAGGTAGCCTGTCTCTTTCTTCACATGCATATCCACTAATTTGCAGCACAAGTGGGACCGGCATCATCTTTCCTCTGCACAGAGACAATGACCCATGTAACTGCACTCCTATTCTATTGACAAAAATGATAAATGATAAAAATCATCAAATGCTGAAGCTCATGTTGCAGTGAAATCACTAGATAAACATAATTCACACTTGAGAGCACTCTTGGTTTCTTACTGAGCTCAGCTGCGGCAAACGAGCCTGCACCGACACGTGATGCCAGTCTGGAATCCCCAACATGCCAAGAGCCATACAATGATTAATATCCTCTGGTCAGCATTTGCAGTGCTTTCTATCCCAGCAGTCATAAACTTTCCTACACAATATGATGTAATATTTAAATGCTTGTGAGGCTGGAATGCTCATGTGACATGCTGCCAAATTCAAGTCTTGTACTCTAGCTTCATTTCTAAAAGGTGTTACACATTCAGACACTGGCCTTTGCCTCGGTCTTTAACTAAATATTTTAGAACTTCAGAGATAATGCCAAATGGGTAGGCCAGGCAGCTTTTGTTTGTTCTTTTATTGATCAAAGGTACAGCAGATGAACTGCACACAAAGAAAGAAAGGCCTATCCACTATTTGTGGATGAATGAAACTTCAGTGGTTTTGATTCTTGTTAGAATTACTGGATTAGAAGTTAGGGTAAACTGTAAACTCCATGAACCAAGAATAAAGAGGATTAAATGAACTGAGCACTGCTTGTTATAAATAACATTATGTGCTTTTCAATCTAGTGAGCTTGCATTATACTAAGAATGATGTTAATGCCTCACACCATTACATCACATAAAATGATTTCAAACACCTCTTAAAGGAATACTTCACTCATAATGCATAATTTTGTATCAAGTGCTTGCTATGTGCTGCCTCCAACCTCTGATGAAGAAAGCTTTAATTGCAACCTTACTTACCAGCCTTCATGATAACCTTGTATTCCAAGGAAAATGAGGCCATACATGATTTTACAACAGCAAAATGCCATCAAGGGAAGGGAATAGTTTTTCTAGCACTAGGACCTTTATATCTTTGGTCATCGCTCTAAAACGGTGGTCCTATGCCACACTGTGAGAGAGGTTCAAAGATGGCCACAGTCACGGTCTTGCAACCAAAGATACCCTGACTGCTGCTACCACCTATGTCTACCAACCAACCAACATGAATGCAGCATAAAATGATGCACTGATCAACACGACATTGGCACGAAACCAAATGATGGAGGTAAAACCATCCTCATCTCCAAAAGCTCGATTCTTGTTTAACTTCATCATTTACCACTATAGCAATGCAGATAAATGGATATGCTAATGACGTTTTCTTGTATATTTACAGGCGTCTTAGCCTATAAAATTCAGTAGTTGTGATCACTGCGCAGTCTACATACATCAAACTTGATGTTGTACCCAGGTTTATTAGATCCATGTTGTACAGTGTGCCTTCAATAAACGTAAGATTGCTAAAATCTCAGTCTGCAGGTGCCATTAGGTACATCAGCCAAGAAACAAAATTCCAGTCACCTGCATGTCTCTGACTTGAGGTGGGGACTCTGTTCCAGGCTGGCAAGATATATCATTTACTGTTAAGTTGCATTTTGTAAAATGTTTCTTGTAAAGTTTCTGTCTGTTTATCACTGTGCTTCTGTTTCTTTTATTTTTTAAACAAAGGCATAGATTGTAGTGAGCCTTTAACAAATCAACTGAATGGGCCATTTTCTGTTTTACTTTTCTTGTGGGGCTTTTGGCTGTGTTAAAGGGAGGACTGAGTGGTATGGTACCCATCTTGCATTTGTGCATTACAGTGTGGGTCAAGTCACTTTAGCTTGCTTGCCGATCTATGAATATGCAAATAGTCTCACCCCTTCCTGCCTGCTTGCACACCGGCTTGTAACCAGAGCTTGGACAGTTGTGAACATTTCGTGTTGGTCTTGTTGTTTTTTTTGACAGCAAACCGCGACCAACAGTCCAGCGCCAGCTCTGTGACAGTGGAGCTGGTACTAATGATTTGCAAAGCACCACCCTGTCAGCTGATGGGACTGGTTGTTGGATTTGTGATGTACAAAATCTAGCTGGAGCGGGGTACATCTGAATCTCAGATTTTGGGGCCATACATACACACCTCCACCTTCAGTAGAGGATTGTGAAAACACCAATCTAGTGACAGACTTTGCACACATACAGGTCAGTATAGTCAGGGTTGCACATTTTAGGGGAAGAAATACACATTTTTGAGTGGAGGGGTTCTTTAAGGTACTCATAACCAAAGACGTACATGGATTTTTATTGGTGTGTGTGTCACCTTCCCCGGGTTTCTTGTCTGTTTCCCCTCTTTTTCAGTGGTCTCCTGTCTTCCTCTCTCTGTCATTGTATCTCCCTGTTGTGTGGCCTTTTGTGTCTGTTGGCTCTGTGCGTCCTCACACACACACACACACACACACACACACACACACACACCCCATACTCCCCCTGCCTACATACCTGCACACCTTTCACCTGTCTCCCCCTTTTCGTACCGAGACTCCTGTCATTCCTCTCTTCTGCACCACTCCTCAGCCAATCACCTGTCAGCCCGCCAGATTTGCCACACACCTGTCTCCTGCCCCCACCTGCCACACACCTGTCAATTAGTCCCTGCAGGATCAGCCTGTTTCCCAGTTTCACTTGCCAGATTGTTGTTGTGCTGCTTGTCTTCTATGTGTCCTGTGTTCTGTTTGGTGTTTATCTATCTATTTGATCTATGCCCATAAGGCTCGACTCTGCTCCATGATTTTGTGCCTCTGCTTGTTTAGACTGACGTATGTTGATCTCTACACTGCTTTGTTTTGTTATTTGCCTTCCACCTTCAGTAAAGTGATTATCCTTAAACATACACCTGCCCCTGTCTGTAATTCTGCACTTGGGTCACTCTGGGTTACTGATTTGTGACACTCTGCCTTTTCTAAGACAGCCACAACTATCCGGGTGAAGAGGCATGAGATTTAGAAGTCTTGGAGCCAGTCAATAGAACCAGAGCTAGGGTGTAGATACCCGACCCGACCCTGTTGGGACCCGCTGGGACCTGATGGAGTTGGGCTGGGTTTGGAAAAATATTTAGAATTTATGTTAAGGTTCAAGCCATGTCAGCATTAGTTCAGTAAAAAATGATGGACCTCCTGTTTGTCTGTTCTGGGCAACACGCTGAGGGCAACATGTAGGCTATTTCAGGAGCTAAATATAACCTGTGGATGGTGGACAAGCAAAATCTTGGGCTCAGGTGAGGTTTGGACACACACAAAAAAGAATACCCGTATGGTGTGGGTCGAGCTCAGTTTCTATGCACCCATCTTGTGCCAGATTTAGACAAAATATGCAGCCCAAATCCACCCTCTAGAGAGAAAAAAACATTTGTGACATCTTGAAAAACACAGCCATCCACTTCCATTCATGCTAAAGCTCATCCCCCAGGCAGCTGGTGTATAAATCCTGGGAAACGACCTACCCCTGACACCCCTGTGCTCATCAGCTGCAGGATCTATGAGCATCACAAATTCAGCCGTGCCTTTGCTAACAGCCCAAAGCCATAGCCATCATTTCCCTGGCACAGACTCTCTTCGCAGCACAGCAGGGAATCACCCAGAGATAGGCTGTTGTCTTGTTTCAAACTGTCTCCCAGGTTATTTAAGTTCAGCTGGACGGTGACTGGCAAACCGCCAGTGTTTCAGCGTGAGGTTTATTTCATTTTATACTTGTTACAGTTTTATTTTATTACAGTTACTTATTTGGACTCTTAACGTGAAGCACAAGAACTAAAACAACTTAACAAATTTCATTTAAGCAGATGGAGAAAAAAAAAAAACAGCGGAAGTGGGAGCAGGGGAACAACAGCGATGATATGAACAGATAGCAGAATCCAGAAAACACTGCCATATTTATAGGAGTAGATTTAAAACTCACTTGCAGAGGTGATGGTGATGGTTTCAGCACTTAGAGTTTAATATGTTTTTGATGCTTTGGTTCTGCCCAGCAGCAATTACCTTCCTTGGACAAGCAGGCTATCAGATTATGAGAAATTACACTGTGACACAGAATGTTTCATCCAGGCATTTTCTGTCATTTCCTGCAGTGGCACTTGCTCTGCATTAGATCTTTGGAAGGCTGTGCAGCATAGAGCAGCATATTTTAACTATAAAGTTTAAAATACAAAACTACACCAACTATCTGCTATTCTCTGTAAAACAAGGCCAGTAATATGTAAGAGGAGATGTACAGAAAAGTGAAACTGTTTCTAGTGTGAAAGAATATTGAACCCAAATGTTGTAAACAATGTTTTATTTATTGTTTTTCTTAACCTGCTCTTTCAGTTTCAGGATCAGGGGAGCTAGAACATGCATTGGGCAGAAAGCATGGAAACATCCTGGCCACCCACCAGTCTGTCATAGACACATGTAAATTCACATCTGTGGGCAATTTAGAGTCTCCACTTCACTGGACTTGTAGCTCATTTGAGTTTGGGAGGACACCAGAACACCCTGAGGAGATATCCACGTGAACACAGGTGGAACAGGAACCAAACTCATTTGAATAATCGAGAAAAATAAATAAATAAATAAATAAATAAATAAATGGAGCATTTGGTTATGTGATAAAATCTGGTGAGCATGCCCTGCATTTATTTGGCAAATGCTTTCTCATAACAAATTCTAGCATTAAAAAAAAAAAAAAAAAAAAAAAAAAAAATATATATATATATATATATATATATATATATATATATATATATATATACAGTACAGGCCAAAAGTTTGGACACACCTTCTCATTCAATGCGTTTTCTTTATTTTCATGACTATTTACATTGTAGATTCTAATCAAAACTATGAATGAACACATGTGGAGTTATGTACTTAACAAAAAAAGGTGAAATAACTGAAAACATGTTTTATATTCTAGTTTCTTCAAAATAGCCACCCTTTGCTCTGATTACTGCTTTGCACACTCTTGGCATTCTCTCGATGAGCTTCAAGAGGTAGTCACCTGAAATGGTTTTCACTTATTTTCACATCTTATTTTGGCCATTCTTGGTCCAGTTCTGCCATCAAGCATTTTTATTTGAAAAAGAAGGGAAAAAAACATTAATGGAAGCATAACAGCTGCCCTGCCTAATGTTTGGGTGATTCAGACATTATCTTGGTCATTTAAAATTGCCTTTAATTTTTTATTTACATTAATATGTAGGTTTGCTTTGACCCTGTCTGCAGGATTCAACATAAATTACTGTTCATAAGGAGTCTACAGTATGAAAACTGTACTCTTCTTGTGTCAGAGTTGCATGAGTGTTGTATGCACTTGTTGATGTCTATAACAACATCTGTGAAAACTGCTGCGATGCACATGCATATCTGCAGTGCTGACATTCTGCAATCAAACAAATAAAATGCACAAGTTTATGTTCAAATCTGATTTGGGGGTTGATTTTCCTGTTCTATTCAAAGCTTCATCTTACCTTTGACACTAAATAGAACTATATGATCTTGATTCTCTCTGTCAGTTGCCATGGCCTTCAGTGACCTTACTTTAAGAATAAAAAGACACCATTAATCTCACGTCTCACCTGTCAGACTCAGCGGAGGGTGTTTGTGAAGCAGGCTATATATGACCAACACACTGTCCCCGTCTCCAAGGACACACACTGTTACTCCTGCAGCATTGACTTGTCTGCATGCATTAGGATGCAAGCTCTCATATCACTGCTCAACATCTCTTCAGCTTTCTTTGTCAATTACTCTCACTCAGTGCTCTTTGGTTCATTTATTGCCCCAAGTTTGCTCTCCATTATTAAAAGCTCTCTTGATTCTGGCTGTCTCCTTGACTGTTTCAGGCATGCCAGGGTTCAGCCTCTCTTAAAAAGTCTAATCTTGATTCTCAGCAACTGTAGCCTCATATATAAATTATAATTACTACTCTAATCTAATCATGCATTTTTACATCTAAGTACATAATTATAATTATAATTATGCATCATTATGATTGGATATTGTTTGGAAATTTTTCATAATTTTCTGAGGTCTGGAGGAGGATTTGGTTTTTCTGTTACAGGTGGTTGAAAATAATGATTAAAAAAAAAAAAAAGAATCAGCAGCAGAAACGGTCTTTTTGAGAGTCAACAACATCCTGATGAATGTTGATTCCAGCCAGTGTTTGGTGCTGGTATTACCTGGCCTGCCTTCAGCATTATTGAACTTCCTGTTCTGATCAACATTAGCTGCTATTTCTGAGACTGCGCTTGATTGGTTCACTACTTACCTTTCCAACAGGACATTTTCTGTCTTTAAGTAATTTTCCTCCTCAGATTCAGCCATCACATATGGAGCACCTCAGAGCTCTATTTTTGGTCCAGTTCTGTTTTCTTTTTATATATTACCTGTGGGCAGGGCTCCAGCGTGCGACCTATTAGGTCGCATATGCGACCTACTTTTTTTAAGGTGCGAGTTAAAATTTAATTAGGTCGCGCCGGTGCTACTTGCAGGAGGACGAGTGAAAAAAAATATTTTTTTTTCTCTCATCACTCCCGTGGCTATGTTAGTGCAGTAATGGTTGTGGTTGATAATAAAAAAATTAGGCTACTTTCTGGCTCATTCCCGCGACTCCTATCTCTCCTCTCTCTCGCTCCCCGTCTCTGCCTGCCTGTCTGTCTTAATGCGTGACGTGCACAGACGTACACGCGCGTGTACACGCAGCGCGCTCACTGAGTGATCACCGACGATCCCGCTAAAAAAAAAAAAACTAAACAAAGAGGATGAAGCGTCTATCGTTGATTATTTTAAGAAAAAGAATGTGTCAGGAGGCTGTTGAAGGGACGCGGCAAGCGAATTTTGGACTCGGAAACCGAGTCGAAAAGGCAAAAAAACTTCCAGGCTACAGCAGCGCACTGACATAGATTGAGTAATAAAGTGAAGAGGTGCCACTCCTCTATTTTCACTGGCTAACAGCAGCACACTGGCTTAGCTTGTCTATTCAGAGAAGAGGTATCACTTCGTCTTATTTTTCAATCTATGTTATCACGTGCATACTACTGCTCATTCATTGGTAGCTGAATTGTTAGGTCTGTTTGATAAGCAATTTACATTGTTAATACAAATAATAATTTAACATATTGTTACAGTAAAAAGTACTCTGTCAACCCTCAGGTGAAATAATTACTGATGCATCCTCTTGTCATTTTTGTTCAATCATTAACAACATACAATTTCCTGGTTTTATAGAAGTATTGGATCGGGACTCGGTATCGGCAGATACTCAAAATCAAATGACTCGGACTCGGGGGCAAAAAAAACGTGATCGGGACATCCCTACTTTCATTTTTATGTTTTGTTTATATGAAGAAGATGATCTATTTTGTACTGCTGCTGCAGAGAAATGTAAACTTCAAATTGCAATATTTTGCAGACAAGTTTGGGTCATTTTTAATCTTTAAATTTCATTAACATGATAAGGTCGTGCATTAATAACACGCTATACATAGAAAAATATGGTGCTACCTAATTTCTTTTGGTGCTACTAAATGAAAAGCTAGGTGGCACCAGTGCTACCTGTGAAAAAGTTAGTCTGGAGCCCTGCCTGTGGGGCACATTATCCGTCAGTGTGATATTGCTTTTCATTTTTAAGCTAATGACACACAGCTTAACCTCTTTGATTTTATGTGAGACTGAGGAGACGTTTCTCCAAAACTAAACTCAGATAAAAGTCAGGTTCACATAACTGGAGCTAACATGTATCATGACAAATTCAGCATTATCTGGATGGCTTAATTTCCATGACTGCAACTTTGAAAAACCTGTTAAAAATTATACAAGGTTGCTTTTTGAGCCTGAGAAATATTGCTAAGATGAGACTATGGGCTCTAGTTTCCCGGCGCAGCGCGGGGTGGCGCAGTGAGGCGAACCCCGCGCAGAGCTAGTTTCGACCGGCAAAGCGGGAGAGGCGGACAGTGTCCAAGTTTCGCAGGCGGAGGTTCGCCGAGATGGGAGTGGTGGCGCAGCGGGGGGAGGTGCTGACAGATTCGGCTTGGCGCAGTGACAGTTTCGTGCCAAAAGGCTTCGCCGAGGTGCGCCAAAAGCTCGCCGTCTGAAACCACGTCTACTTTCAGCGCAAGGCGGAGCGGAGCTGGCGCAGTGGAAGTTTGGCTGACAGGCGCACATCACCAAAACCTCACGATCAGCACAAACGGTGCCAATCTACTTTGATCTGACATCAGCTGTGACGGGACAGTTGATATGGAGATATATGTATGTGCTGATTGTGATCGTAGCATTGAATAGTGTTTTTTTCGGTATTTATTGCATCGTTCATGTGCCTGACATCCTGGAAGCCTGCCTGTGAGGTTTTGGTGACGTGTCCGCACTGCTCACCGGTCTCCACTCCGCGCCTGTCTCCTGGGCTCCGCTCCGCCCGCGACAATAGACCTCCATGTCAGCTGTGTAAACTTTCATTACGCCTTCGCGCAGCGCATTTTAAAGGCAAGGACAGGGGCTCATTTGATTGGTTACATGTGAATCGGCTGTGTCAAACCCACTCCATGCCTTCTCTCCTCCCCTCCGCCGGTAGGAGGGACGGCGGAGTACTTGCGCCACCGAGAACGGCGTGCCAAACTTGGAAAATCCGCCTGGCCACACCCAGTTGGCGAAGCGCATCTGCGCTACGCCCCCGCCTCGCCTGGTCTGCGAAACTAGAGCCCTATGTCTGTCTCCTCAGGATAATGAAAGTTATTCTTGTCTTTGTGATGTTTCATTTAGATAGCAGTACACATTTACTTGTCTCAACCCATCAGCTCCAAATCAGCTTCATTTTGTCCAAAATTCTGCTGTAATTTGTTGATTTTTGCACCCAAACGTATGTGTAATGCCTCCCTATGCTGGCTTCCTTATATTGGATGCCTTTGGCATGCAATATGTTCTAAAATTCTACTTATTACAGATAAGGTTTTGCATGGTCCAACACCTGAATATATTGCAGAAATTCTTAGCCCTTACATTACCTTGTGACTTCTCAGGTCCTCTAAAGCATTTCACTGCCCCAGCATGTAGACTGAAGTCAAAGGGCAACAGAACACTTGCAGAAATGGCCCCCAAACTCTAGTGCAGTCTACCTGACAGTGTGAGAGCTGCTGAATCTTTAAAACGCATCCTGCTAACTAAAATTTATGACCTTGAATTGCCTTCTTATCTGTCTGACTATGCTGTGCCTTTTACCACTTTATTGTACACTGTTTTTATCATTTTCTTTCTGTGGGCAATTTAAAGACTACTTCAACTTATGTGAAAACAACAGGCTACCATTTATGCTTTGATTGTAGTGTCTATTGTTTTTATTGACTTTTGTCTCTGTAAAGCCCATTGTAAACCGTGCTATTTGAAAACAGCCACAAAACAAAGTTTATCATAATCATTATGATTCTTCTTCTTCTTCTTTATGTTAGTTTGGGATTTTCAGATAGACACATTTTGTCTGCCTTTCTAAAACCCCTCAGTCCTCAAGTCCTCAAGTCCCACTTGAATAATGAACAAAGACATAAGAACTAATATAAGTTTTCGAAAGCAACATAAACTTTTAAATATTACCTCACAGATCAAGATTGGGGTTAGTTTGGTTCCCTCAGGTTCCCCCGATCCCCCAGAATCAGATAGTGGGGACATAAAAGAATGCCAACAGTTATTGATTACACTGGCAAACCTCCAGGACCACCCAGCCTAAGGCATCACCAGAAACACTGCTCTGCCGCTGCTGCAAGCACATACATACTCAGACTGAATGCTCTGAGCCATATGATGTCTAAGGTTTTAGGTAACATTACATAAGGAATATCTTGGAATGACGAATGCTCCACAAATTACATTACAGTTAGTATTTCCAGTCCCAGTTCCTGTTTGGTTTGATATGGACAGATTACACAGTGTAAGAATAGCATTAATTTTGTAAGAAAGTGAAAATGTTAAGCAACAATGACTAATTGGGCCTGAATAAATAACAAATATAGATGTGTATCGGTTATAGGGGTAAAAATATGGAATGGACTAGATAATGAATTAAAAAATTGTAGTTCAATAAATAAATTTAAAAAGATGTACAGATCAAATATAATAGCCAGATATAGAGCAATAGTGTGATATACATAACGTAAAGGCTAGTTTCTAGTACTTTTCTGTATTTCTCTCTTGTCTTGTAAATTCCAGTGATATATTGTTTCATTTCCTTTTAGTTGTTTTGTTTTGTTTTTTTTTCTTTTGTTGTTGTTGTGTTTTGTTTTGCTTTGTTTTGTTTTGTGTTAGTCTCTGTTTACTGTTTGTTTTCTGTTCTTGTTCTGATTGTGTTGTTGTATTTTCTAGTAAGAAGATATTTAAGGGTCTAAAGGGTAGGCACAATAAGTTTAGGCTTCAGCCTACACCTTTTTGGTCTGTTCTTTCTAAGAAACTGAAAGAAAATTGTAGTGTATTAACTCACTCTCAAATGACCAAATAAAACTACTACTACTACTACTACTACTACTACTAATAAATTTAAATTGTATTATCTGAGTGTCCAACCCCAACAGTGTCTGCTTGGAAAAATTCTGGCCTGATGACCTCTGCCCTAGTCCATGTACTCCACATTCTCAAGTCCATGTAATATAAAATTCATCTGGAGCCGCAAAACATATTTGATGAGGTTATTTGACAGCTTAAGGTTTTATATATAGTTATACTATATATACAAAACTATAGTTTGTTACATTTATGAAATTTTAGAACGGCAATAGTGAAAACAGTTTTCATTTTATTGTGATATTTATCTGTAATAACAAAGGAAAACTCCAAATTCTGGCATGTGTAGGCCTACTTTGAAATAAATTAAACACAGAACTATGCAGGCCTATTTGAGTCCTCCCCATATTTGTGGAAAATTAATACAATGAAAAGTAGCACACTTTGAGATAAATCAAACATATAGCTGCAAAGAGTAAATATAAAAAATAGTCCAGTTTGTATTTAATTATGATGCCACATATCAAGCATACAGGTAAGCCAGCATGGTTGGTGGTGACAGGGAGCCCCTCTGCTGTGGCTCCCTGTGGCTTTTGTCAAAGTTGCAGGCTCCAGGCTCCAGAGCCGGCTCTCCGGCCTCATGTGGCTCCAGAGCCTTGGGTTGCTGATCCCCGCCGTAGTCCATATATTCCAAATCCCCTTGTCCATATATTGGCTTTGAAGCAACATTTGAAGTGAAATGGCAGCAGTCAGGATTGGACTATTGGGCCACATAAAACCAGGCTAATACTGTTGCTTAGATTATGTGAGATATTTTTGTCAACAGGTACCAGAAAGTTGTTTAATTTGTAATGTAACCAATTGCTTTTCCTGTTGAGTAATTAGTTACAATTGAATTTCTTCTCCTGCACCATCGAGAACATCATGGTGGAGAGCATCACCGCCTGGTTCAGAAACAGCATCAAACAGCATCGGCAAAGAAATTGCTCAGCTGAACATACAATGCTCTACCCTGCCTGAAGAAAATTTATATCAGGTGCTGGGATAATAAGGCTTTGGGAATCATTAAAGATCCAAGTCACCCAGATATCGGCCTTTCCCTGCTGTGTTTGGGAAGAAGGTACTGGAGACTCAGGAAGAGTTTCTACCCTCATGCCACTGGGTTATATCCTATTTAAACTCTTTAATGCTCAAATTTAAGGAACTGGTGGGATTACATTTCACTGTGATTGTACCTTACCTTACCTTATATGATTACCTTACCTTACCTTACCTTATGTGAGTACCTTACCTTATATGATATATAATCATATAAGGTAAGGTAAATAAACTTGATTGATTAAATAATTAGTGATGTTATCACTTTCAAAATTAGTAATAATTAGAGGATAATTTTTGGAATTTTAAGCCTGAATGAATACCTGGATGTAGATGTACTGGTCGCTATAGGGCACCAATCAGAGAGCACTCAAGTCACCAGGATGAATTTAACTTGTTTATTAAGACATTATGTGTTTGGTTAAATAGAACTATTTTTTTTTTCTAACAGATCATTCCTCCTAATTATTCACTGAAATACACTACAGCTGTCTCAATATGTAAAGGAAATAAAGCATCCCTTCTATAACAGCAAACTGAGGCAACTCATTAAACATGATAATGAAACACACTTGAAATGGGTGCACAACCGGGAGGAAATGCACTTCATTAATTGCAGTTATCTCAATAAATTATCAGTTCGACTCTACCAGAATAGCACACAACAAACGCTGCTAATATTTGTAATATTAGCAGCATTTAGTGCTAATATTTCCAAAATGCAACTTAAATATTGATAATAATAGAGTGTGCCAGAGAGTGCCATAGCGGGTTAATGTGTGTAACTTATGCACTTAATGTAGCCTATATAACCAGCCATTTACTATATACCGCTAGGCAGTCTCTGACAGTCTCCTAGTGAAGGATTCACAACAGGTAGTATATTACATTTTGGCATTACTTCACTGAACATGGGCTCCGAGTTCTCTAGAGTTGTGTATGTTTTCTGTAAGCCCCATTAATGGGAGAAATCCGACAGATAATTAAGTGAACTCATTGAATAATGTCTCCGATGTCTTGATTTCCTTCCACTTTTGATACGTATGGTCTGTAGCAGTCACTTGTTCTATGACTGCCACAATGCTCTCTGCTAGAATTGGTGGATAGCAATCCCCTACTCGACCAATTATTTTAGTTCACTTTTCTGTTAGCTCAAAGCCAAATCGATTTATCAGCAATTGCATTGATAAATTATTTAAATGACTTGGAGAGGGATTGTGCCAAAATCTCACTCTGTGGTTGTTGTAGATCCAGGAAGACATTGGGCTTTTTTTGCACAACAAATCGACATTTTAATTAGCTTTTTCTGCCAGAGGGTGAAGAAGCTGCCTGACATCAGAGTGAAGAGAAGAGAAAGAAGGGCTCCTGCAGAGCCTCCACAATCTGTCAATCACCTGCTCCAAAAACTTTCTGATATGAACATATGAGACCAATAAATCCAAAAATACAGTTGCAGGCTGAATTTTTAATGATTTATATGTATTTACTTATTGTTAGTTTTAATTGCTAACAAAAATATTGATTGTGGAAAAAAAGTATGTTGTAAGTGTATGTTTCTGGGCCACACCAGAAAAAACTGAGAGGCCCAAAAAGGTATGCAAATTTTCTCCTTAAAGTCATCGCCGACTCAGCTGGTCGACATCAAACTACAGTCTCGGATCATCTTTGGTTACCCAGCAACCACAACAGAAACCAAATACTGTACAATGCTCTGTTTAGCCCATCTAATTTCTTATTGCCCAGCTCTGATTCTACAATTTATGTAACTGGCTGCAGTCCCCACTGTTACTGTCTGGTTGATTCTACTTAATATTTTTTGCACAGTCTGAAATCTCTGCACATGTCTTTGTACATTATAACACTATGACACTTTAGCCTCAGGGATGTGTCCATGCTCGACAATGCTCAGGACAATTTCATGCATTTACATTCTGCTCAGTGCAAACTCGAATGCACTGCTGGACTCTCACCTACGATGGCAATGAAATGCACGTCATGCCCTATGAATGCACATGGTGTTGGGATGGCAGAATGTATGAATGAATATATAGTGATACGGTATGTATTATCTGCTGTCTATGTCCTGTTGACTCTGTACAATGTGTACAAATATGCACTGATGCCACAAGTTTATGCCAGTTGGTTGGCCTTCTCCTTTACATTATTCCTGGTAGTGTCTTCAGCATAGTTGAAGTCATTGGGGCTTGTTTTCCTCTGTTTCTTGTCATTCTCACACAGGATGAAAGACACATTCCACAGAGGTAGATAATCCATTACAGAAAACATGAAGCCTTAATTTAATTTTGTCAGTGTCTCAGTGTTATTGTCATCATTATTCATTATTGGTGCACACATTATATACTATTATGCACATCTACTATGCACATCTACTATTATACAAATATACTGTTAACACCCACAAGAAGACACAGAGGCCTGGAAATATTTTTTCAGAAAAACGACACCTTAAAAAACTTGCATTATGAACTGATTGACAGAGCGTGTTAAAACTCAAACGACACAGGTATTCTCCTCAAAGGGACTCGGATTTAGCTGAAGTTGGAGGAAGAGGAGAAACCAAATCATAACCTAGCAGTTCAACCATTTAAAAATGCACATTTTTATTTCCCTTGGGTGGTTAAATAAAACAACAGACATCAGACTGAAACAGTTCCTCCTCATTCGCTGGTGAAGAACACTCTCTCTGATCTGGCCCATGTGCTAGTCCTTCCCAGAACAGAATCCAATTGCCCTCACCAGTAATTCATTTTACCCATTATCTCACTATTCAGAGAGTATTATCTACGGTTAAGAAATGCTTTCAAATAATAGTCTTATAATAATACACTGTCTAAAAACTATCTAAAAATAAAAGGAAAAGTTTTTTTTTTTTTCTACCACTCAGTTATGCAGTTTATTTATTGATGACTGAATCATACACTTCCAGTATATCTCAACATTAACATTTAGAGAAGGAGAAGATAGAGAAAGAGAATGAAAGAAAAGTAAAAACAGAGAGGTTTGATAAGATAAAATTCATAGACAGCAGGGCTGAAATGTCTTTTCTTGCAAATTTGTACGGCAGCCATGGCAGAGATGGTTGTCAAGGTTGTGAGGAAAGAGAAATTGACATGCTAGAAGGGCCTGAAAATGCGGAACTGCAGAAGCTCTGCAAACACAGTGGTACTGAGTTTTTTTGACAAGGGGATCCGAGGGCCATAGTGTGCTGACGCCTGGCAACTCTGCTGTCATCCCAGCCGAGCTACTTGAGTTGACAGACAAAGAGGGAAACTTTGAGATCCTCTTCCCAGTCACCACTGATGGACGATACAATGAAGTTCCCATTTGATGCCTTGACATATTCATAACTACATCAGCAGAGTGTGCCCAGGCACTTTAGCTTCAGCTGTCCCCCAGTTTCCATCTCCTGCAGTACAGTCTCCCATCCAACACTCTCACTCCCCCAGTCCCAAACCTGCAAGCTTAATGCTGGGTAAGGAAACTCAAAAAGGCTGAAGGGAGATTTCAAGAGACTTCCTGTGCTGAGTGTGTACAGGCGTGTGCCTCACGTGTGTGTGCATGAAGCTCTTCCTCTTGAGAAAGCATCGAGGAGCTGTCGTCAGGTTGATGGATGGCTTGGTAACGTGTGTCGATCTGAAACGGCCAGCCGTTACTCATTTAAACTGACTGGTGTGCAGTCTACAGGAGAAGGTGAGGAGGAGAAGCAAGAGCAGGAGGGGCCCGAGGAGCAGGTGGAGGAAGAGGAGGAAGGGGCAGAGGGTGACAAACCACACTCCATCCATTTTTCCACTCTGTCCACACTGAATCTATATAGCCATAGCAACAATGACAAGCTCTGGAAAAATCAATGGGCTGGAGATTTGACTGATGAACAAGTAAGTGAAATGCTTATGTAGAGGGTAGTAGAAACCTCAAATTCATGGCCTGCTTCCGACTGACCAGGGCTTAACAGTAGATGCATGTAGCCAGTTCCTGACCATCATCAATTACATATTGATGCTGATATTTGTGTCAGCAGAAATATGTCTGTCATGAGGTTTCATCTGAGCAGAATCCCTCAGTCCTGCGATTCTCTTCGACTTGCCCTCAGCAAATTTCTTTTTCTGCACCATTGAGGTCTGCACTTTTCACTGACTGTTTGGACAGCTTCAACAGCCATTAGTGCTAAAGAGAGCACCATCACACACATAACTTTGAGACTAATGTGGACTGTATTGTGAGAGTAGCAGGAGCATTTCAGAGTGCAATTGACACCATGAGCTCTTGAAAAAAAATGACATTTTTGAAAGTAGCAATCACCTCCCTCTGGCTCTCTGTCACTTCTACATATCTTTACACCTTTTATCTGCCATGGCCTTTTCTTATAAAGGTCTCTTTCTGCTTTGTCTCTCCAGCTGCTGCCTTTAAGGCACACTCTGTGCTAGATTAATTCACTTCACATGCAGAGATTTTTTTTCTACTGGCTTTCTTTCTTAGTCTTGTGTAGAATATATACAGCACACATCCACATCCTATCTACAATTATTCATTGCTACTGAACAAATTGGTAGGACCTTCACCTGTTTTTTTTCCAATAACCTCCATACTCACATGCAGGCTACACCCAATAATGTCATGCCTGATGCATGGAGATGTCCTGAGTTTTGCATATTCAGCGAATGCACATTTGTTAACGAATGTAATAAATGAGACGCCGGCATTCCACCGCCTGAAGGTGGTGAGCATCTCCTCCATGCTGCTTTCAACACCTCTATTTATCCCTTCATCTTTAGTCTAGTCCCTTTGTATGGGGATGAAAAATGGGAAAGAGTGGACCAGCGGCAGAGGAGGCGAAGGGTGTCCTCCCTCAGTCTGTCACTAATGCTTCATTAGATACTTGGCGGGGCCATTCATTGCTGTTAACGCCTGGCCACAATTTGCCCCTCTACCACCTAGTCCTCTCTTTCTCTCTCTCTCTCTCACACACACACATGCACTTGGATGACTTTTGAATCCTGCTGATACCTCCTTGTGCTCCATAACTCTTGGCTTCCTCCTTGTTCTCAATTTCAACTTCCTCTGCAATTCCTCGAAACAGTGTTATAGTAATTACTGCACCTGCGAACATGCATGCATAAGTAGGCAGTGCATGAGGATAATCACACACTATCATGTAACTAAGCACATTTATCTGCACACGCACACACACGCACACACACGCACACGCACACACACGCACACACACACACACACACACACACACACACACACACAGAGTTGCATTATTGACTCATTGGACCTCAGTGTTGATTAATCCCTGTGGCAGGTGCATTGCAGAGGACTGTTCCATTACCTGATTTCAGTGGTCCGATACATTGATTAAGCCATTACTCTGATTAGGAGATGAATTAAGCACACTTAAGGTGCTACTCTCGGCATCTATTTAAATCCCCTCCTATGCTCTGTCTTATGTCATAACCCGGTGGTTCAGAGCATATTTTCCTTGATAATGAGCTTCATTATGTGTCATATTGAAACCTGTTTAAATGAGGAAAACAGAAAAAATGGCACACTTCTGCTTAATATGTATTTATCTTGATTTGAATAATATCTTGGACAAAGAGACTTCTTCTAGATCAAGTAAAACAGTAACAGTGACTTTTTTTCCCCAGTTAATTGTGATATTGACAATCAGTGTAAGTTAATTTTAGTAGGATATTTATTTCTTCTTTTCTTTTCTTTCTTTTTTCTTCTTCTTCTTTTAATGAGTCACATGCAATTTTGGATCTCTTGGATTCATTTTTTTTTTTTTTTTTTACTGTGACAAAATACAGGAAGAGATTATTGTTCCAATTTCCATAATCACTTAAAAGTTACTAATCTATCAGATATGGGGTGTTGCTTGTATTGCATTGGTTGATCTCTTTACTACTTTTTTAAAATGTAATATCTATTGAAAGATTTCAGTACTCTTATCCTGCTTTCAAGTAATATGGAAAATATCTTAAGCATAAGTATAGTGCAAATGCAGGCCAAACAAAAAGTTGCAAAGATAATTTGGAAAGTTGGAAACACAGTAATGCTGTGGCCTCTTTCTTAAAGGGGAGATTTTGTGTCTGACGTTATTTAGATCTAGGCATAATAAATGCTAGTGAGTCAAGAACAATTCTTGTATGCAGAAGAAATGTTATGAGAAGTGTTATAAATTTCCTCAACTTGAGAGAAATATGTAAAGTGGTTCATTATTTTTAAGAAAAGTAATGTGTAACTTACATCACTAGTAATGTGAACCTACAGTCTGCCACAAAGGATTAAGGCTATAGTACATCTAAATTGGACAAAATGAAAACACAACAAAAGAATTTAAGAACAATATGTGCCTACTTACATCCATTTACAGAAGCGGTTGTAGTAGGGAAACGTCATTTCTTCTACCCAGGTCATTATCTAGCCTGGAGAGGATATTGTGTTTGGCCGTGTCTGTTTATCTGGCCAGGTGTGTGTGTATCTGCCTGCAGATAATCTCACATACTGCATGGCGTATCTGCCAAAGATTTTTGTGCACAGTTATGACTGTATGATCTAGGACCTCTCATTGTTGGAGTGATTCAAAACCTTTGAAAAACCCATTTATACCACAACTGAGTGCTAACTCCTCAGCTGTTTTTTCATCTAAGTCCTGATACGCCTGGTAGAAATCTGCACTCCATTAAATGTCCTTTTGCTCTCAAAAGTGAGAACGGGACAGATAAATGTTATATGTAGTGACAACACATGGATGACAAGAATTATTTCCAGTTTGTAATTACACAGCATTCTCCAAATCCATTTGTACTTTAGGTGGTAATCTGACCGATTTTTTGTTTGTTTGTTTGTTTGCTGTGGTGTTCTTTTGGTTCTTCTCACTTAGCAGTTAGTATATTGAGGACTGCTGCGTCTTTCCCTTGTAATTGTCGCTCCCCTGACTCTGACTGAGAGGAAAAGAAAGAGGCAGAGAGCACATAGATGTGTTCGCACTGACCACTGAGTTTATTCTGCAGTTCCGACCCCTGCACTCTATTGTATTCCTCTTGGTCTGGGTCAAGCATCTAGTGGGCTGTAGTGGTACAGACTTGGAAAAGCGAATGTTCACTTTTACAAATAAACAGCATATAAAATAAAATTGTACAAGGTCTTTTTTATGATAACTTTTTAACATGAGGTCTTACTTGTTTTTAACCTTGCAAACAACTTCCTGACATTTGTCTTTGATTTCAGTAAACTAGATCTTTGGAATTATACCCAAAAGTGTTGGCAGGTTGGTAGGTCACAGTGAAGAACACTGGGTAAGGTAGCTCAGGCATTAGTGCATTGACCTCCGCATTCCACTGCTGGTAGGATGGCTGTCCAAGGTTGATGTATGTAAACATCGGTCTTAGCCTACTGTGATCTCTTCAGGCCATTGTATCCATCTTGGTTTATCTTTATGTCCTACTCCACTGCTCTCGCATTTTGTTCCTCTTGAATCTCCTTTTCTTCTTGAACCTCTTCCTGTCTGTCTGATGGTGCAGTTTCCTCCCTCACCCCTGGAGGAGCTTTAGGCACTCCAGGAGAATCCATAGACTGGTTCTCAGGGATCTCGCATTGTGGTTGTGCTAGTGGAATGTAGTGTATCTGTTGCTGAGGTCTTACCAACCTGTAGCTTGGGACCCATCGTATCGCTTCTTGCCTTTGGCAAAGGAATTCTTGCTGTTGTTCCCTCATACGCAGTGCAAATCCTTTTTGCCCATTTCTGTATGTATGTCTGCTGGTCAGATGTTCCTGACTCTTCCTTGGATGAAAACAACAGGTCCATGGGTAACCGAGGAGCTTGACCATACAGGAGGAAGAACGGAGAGAAGTGGCCTCATGTCTTGTGCATTAGTAGGCATGCACAGTGTGGGGAAGGTAATCTTTCCACTCGCTCTTTTTTTCTTCTCAAGTGTCCGCAAGTTTTGTAGGAGTGTGCGGTTCAGTCTCTCTGCTGGATTGCCTTGTGGGTGGTAAGGTGTGGTTCGAGAGTGCGTGATACTGGCGAGCTGCTGTAACGTGGTGAACAGGTTATTCTCAAACTCCCTGCCCTGATCATGTGCAGCTTCTCAGGGTATCCAAAGTGAGGGATGAATCTTAAAACAATTTGTCAGCTGCTGTCTTTCCTGACTCGTCTCTTGTTGGATATGCCTGTGTGAATTATGTGAAATGATCTGCAAGGATGAGAATGTACTCATAGCCTTGGCTGCACTCGAAATGGAGATGGTCAATGCAGACTAATTCGAATGGAGCACTGGTGGTTATGTGTTGCATTGTGGCTGTGGAATATTTGGATGTCTTTGCTTGATACAAGGCCACTTCTTAGGTACATAGTCCTTTATGTCCTGTTGCATGTATGGCCAATAAAATCTTTCAGTGGCCAAATGAATCACTTTATCAGCCTATACATGACCCATATCATTGTACAGTTGGTATTTAAACAGTCCTCCTCATCATGCTGTTCACATTTTGATATCATGAGACCAAGACGACACCTAACAATTGATCAGCAGCACCTCGCCATTGCGAGGCTTCAAACAGGATGTTCTCAGACGGAAGTGGCCACTGAGCTTAGAGTGTCACAGAGTGTCATCAGCAGGTTGCAACAGAGATACAGAGAGACTGGAAGAGTCACAGAAAGGCATAGAAGTGGACGTCCTTTGGCCACATCCCACACTGATGACCACTTCATTGTGAACAGTGCCCTGCGGAACTGGATGATGAATGCCACTCAACTCCAGGCACGTTTAAGGGAGGTGAGAGGCACCCAAGTGTCACGTCAGACCATTCGAAACCGTTTACATCAGCATGGTCTGCGTGCTAGACGACCTGCAAGGGTACCTGACCACACCACCAGGCACAGGTGTCATCGTCTTGCATGGGCCAGGGAGCATTTACGCTGGACGAGGGACCAGTGGGCCTCAGTGCTGTTCTCTGATGAAAGCCGATTCATGTTGAGCAGAAATGATGGCCGCCAACGATGTTGGAGACGTCAAGGAGAGCGCTATGCATCAGCCACTGACCAGCCTTTGGTGGTGGTGGTGTCACTGTGTGGGCAGGTGTGTCTAGTCAGTACAGAACTGCCCTACACTTTGTGAATGGTACAGTGACAAGCCCATACTACCTGAATAACATCATTAATCCAGTCATTGTGCCCCTGCATGAACAACACAGGCCTAATTTCATCTTCATGGTCAATGAATTATTATCTGGATACATGGTGAAGGTCGGGGTGTGGTACAGTAATTTCGAAACTCATTACATATGGCCGTTTAAGTGCCAAGAAGTTTGCCAGAGTGAAATGGCAATTTATCTCTGCTGGAGTCAGTGTTCTTGAGCCATACCCAATGACTCTGAGCTTGTTGTCTTGCCTCTGGTACAGCACTACACCAAGACCATCATTGCATGAATTGGTGTGGAATATGAATGGACAATCAAAGTTAGGGTAGAGTAGGAGGGAAGGATTGGTCAGCATATCCACCAGCTTTGCAGCCACACTTTGGTGGTCAGGTGTTCAAGTTTATGGGTGTTTTTTAATGACAATTTCCCTTTATCTCCCTTGCAAGTTCAGCCCTTACCTTTGGTAGTCTGATGCGTGTTGGTGCTGCCATCAGCTTCAAGAGGTCACTGTAAGAGCTCACCCAGGGTCTCGTCAGACAGGTTAGGGTTAGAGAAATCCTGGATGAAAGAACAATAATATCCAAGCAATCCCAACAGCAACAGAACATATCTGACTGTGCAAGGCTTCCTGATCTTTCTTTTATAAAGAACTCACACTTTGTACGCCGGAATTTGATGATATGCTCTCTCACGCGATTGAGAACTTGTCGGAGATGGCTGGTATGTTCTTCAAAGGTTTTTGAATGACAGAGAACATCATCCAGATAAGGGGCACAGCACCCATCATGGATACCTTCCAACAACCCCCCATACACTGCTGGAATGCAGCTAGGGCATTTGTCAAACTAAATGGGATATGTATCCATTCATACAATCCCCAAGGTGTACCGAAGGCTGTGCAGTGTCTGGATTTTTCACTCACAAACCCTTGGTGGTATGCCATGCCTTGGTCCAGAATGAAGAACCATATGTGGATCCCCAAGCTGTCCAGCAAGTCTTGGATTCATGGTTGTGTATGCTGATCTGGGATGGTCTTCTGATTCAGACCTCTGAAGTCCACACAAAGGCATAAGCTTGCAGACACAACATGAAGATGAGTACAGAGACACAGATTTGCTGATCCAGCCTTGTCCAGAAGATTCGGCACATAATCTTTAACCTCTTTATACAAGGGTTTAGAGATAGAGTTGTAGCACTTCTGAATGGGGGTTTGGTCCATAACATACATACATTGATTTTGAGCTGTAAGTTGGGGATACTGCCTATATCCCCCTCCTCCTGTGTGAACACATCAGACTCATCAAAAAGCATTTGGTGTATGGCGTTTTGCTCCTGTTTGCTCTGATGTTCTAAGTTGACTGGAGGATGTAATTCTCACGTGATTTGGACTCTTTCCTGTCCTCAGTTTGCTCACTGACACTGTTGGGAGATGTTACCTCTGTGGAGCACAGATGGATGTCACTGGTTGTCTTTGCAGACTGCTGGGAAGGTGAACTGAAGTTAAGTGGCTAGTTATCAATAATTCCATCTATACAGCCTAAGGTGTTTTTCTAAGGAAGGAAAATGTTGCGTTTGGTGGGGTTATGAATCAGGATACTCACCACTTTGGAAGCACCAGCAGGCACATCCACCTGGGCAGGAAATCACTCTAACCCACTGGGTAACACATTTTGCAGTGTTGGTTCAAACAACATTGTTCTGCCCTTTGGACAGGACCTGATCTGACAATTTATTTGACAGTTTTGGCATCTTGGAACCGTGACCCCCTTTTTCCCAACCTACTACCACAGGATTTACCCTGTATTTTGGCGGAGACTGGTTACTGGCAGCTGCTTCATCTTTGCAACAGGTTACTTTGGCAGAGAACACACCAGTTTCCTTTTTTTTTTTTTTTTTTGTCAATGCAGAGACTTGGGCTGAACTACACTCTTTTGCTCTCTCCCTGTTGTGTGATATTGACAGTGGCTATTGGTTTTATGGGTCTGACCTAAGAATGTTTGTCGCTCGACCTCCTCACTGACTGACTATGTAATTATTTCTAATATGAAGTCAGCAGTAATACTCATGTTATTCATGTGGGGTTTTCGGTCTTACCTGACATTACTCATACAGTGAGTGGAGAAGCACAACTTGGACAAGTTTGCTGTCATACTAAAACTCAGACTCTCTCTGTTGAGAGGCAAACCATACACATTGTTTCAGCCTCAATAAACGGTACGTGACCTGTTGTGGGTTTGGTTTTTTTGTTTTGTTTTGTTTTGTTTTGTTTTTGCATGGCTAAGCTTTCAGAAGTTTAAGCTCAGCTACAGTTAACCCATCTTTGGGTTAATACCATGTTTTTAAATGTACCAGGTTTGATTATTCTTCACACAGTAAGAATGGCCTCTGCTTCAGTAAAGTTCCCAGCTAAACCATCTTCAATTTCTCTGCACAGAGGATTGTAGATTACATCAGAGTCTGAATCAGAGATCTGTCTTCCATTTATTTTGAAGTCTTGGCGAGGCAGCAGTGCAGCAACATCTGTAAGCTTTACCAACCCCGTTACCTGATTGGCCGTTACAGTTGTTTCATCTCTCTTTACATCAGTTACAGAAGATGCTACGATGGGCTCAGTGTCTGCGGTGAACTCCTGCTCCCCTCCAGCAGCCACTTCAGGTTTTTGCAGTTTACTGATGAGATCATTGAAGATCAGCAGAAGGGCCATGCCTTGATCGTCTTGACTTCTCAGCTGGTTTCTCTTCACAAAGTCCACGATGAAGTCGAAGAGGCCCACACCTGGGGTGTCCCCCAGGCAAGCTTCCTCTATCTCATCCTTGATAGAGTCTGCAAGCTTGAAGAGTACATCAGTCTTGTTTGATCTGATCCACCAACTGACCAGCTCAGTTGGCAGAGCTGCTGCTGAACCTCCCACCATAGTTCTTGAAGAACAGACATGCTGCTGCCGTTGTCTTGCAGTCGGATCTGGATCACCAAGTCTGTAGTTGAATGATGTATCTTGGTGGAACCTCCAAATTGTTGCTCCCCTGACACTGATTGAGAGTGAAAGAAAGATGCAGAGAGCACATAGATGTGTTCACACTGACCACTGAGTTTATTCTGCGGCCTCTGAACTCTATTACATTCCTCTCGGTCCGGGTCAAATGCGCTATCTAATGGGCTGTAGTAGTAAAGATTTAGAAAAGCAAATGTTCACTTTCACAAATAAACAGAATATAAAACAAAATTGTTGGGGGCCTTTTTTATGATAACTTTTTAACAGTCTTCTGTTAACCCAAATAACTGTTACTATATATAATAATCACTTTTGTTGTACATCAGTCAGCTACAGTGAAACAGCGGAGAAATGTAACAGATTATTACTTTTAAATGCAATGTTGTTTATAGATAGATGTAAAAAAAGTGATTAGTGAACATTTTTTCAGACTAGGACAGGTTATGCACACACAAATGACACAAGGCGGCCTAAACTCATCCTGCCACACCTTTGCTACGCTCCGATCCCCTGGCTGGGTCACAGTATCCTTCTCTGCCGCTCTATGCCTCTCCCTGACAGCTCCATATTTCAGCTCCACGGGCCTCCTCTCTCCACTCTGCAGGGTTACAGAGCAGAGGGCTGGTATGGATATAGCTTTTATTTACTTCCAATTTCTCAGTTCATTCATAACCTCACAGTGCCAGCCATTCTGCCTCCCTGAAGTGAGCAGGTAAAGGTAGCAGGGGAGAGTAGTATTCTTATAAGATTATAACCAGGCAGTGGCAGCTCATGATGACAGGCCCTTGTGAGGGTGAAATCATTCACAGCGTTGTGATGGAAAAAATATAGCTGACATGTTTATTGCTGCTCATTGATTGGTATGTAGATTGCTTATTGATTCACATCCACACCTTTTAGCTGTATTTTAGCCATTTTATCCCAGTTCAAACTGCTACATATTCAATTAGTGCACTTTCTTTCAGAGTCTAATCAAAAAGAATTAGCAGGTCGGTGTTTCAATGACTCATTATGTTGAACACAATGAGATCTTAAAGTATTGATTTAATTAATCAATTTGGGGCTCTAAATCAAGAGCATCTAGCATGTGAGAGTATTGGAGAGTTTTTCTATACAATTTTTGTAAGTAGTGCTCGTATTATATTTATGGCTATAATCTGTAAAACATAAATGCTTGAATGTGAGTTTCTTCTAACACCCGTATTATACAGTTTAGACATCTTAAAAGTTATGTTGCTAACCAATCACCACAGTTGCAAGTCTTATGGCTGGATACAAATGGTTTAGTTACATATATTTAATCTGAACAGACAAAGACCCTGCAATGGACTGGCAAGGTTTCTGCCAGCCTTCCTTCTATCCAATGCATGCTGGGATAAGCGACCCTGCAAAAACGAGAAAAAATGAATGGTGGGAGTATTCATATGCTTTTATATGAAAAGAACCTTCACGAAGAAGAAGCCTTCACCTAAGCACTGCTCACCTTTTCCCCATCTTTCTTCCCATCTTTCTTTGACTCCATCTTGCCCTCCCTTCAGGCCCTGAATTCTTCAGCCTTAGGGATCCACAAAATTAATTAAACAACTGAAAATGACAGGTTCCCTTCCTCCCGCTCAGCCACAGCCCCCTTTTTTCCATGAGCCAAGAGACACTGCATTGATTTACCTGCTGTCTAATTTTCTCAAGCCATGTCTTCCTGTGAATGTTTTTTTTTTTTTTTTTTTTTTTTGATGGCATGAAGGGCTGCAGAGGTTACAGCTGGGATTTGATGGTGTGTACACATATATGTGCATGGACTGTTTGTGGATCTATCAACAAGCACAGGCGCGTGTGTGCACAACAGTCTATGTATGTCCATGTATCCGCTTCTTCAAACAGATAGTCAGTCGTGAAGGCCATTCAATAACTCCCAGCTCGGTTCCCTTGGCATTCCTCCCCTTTCTCCTCCTATGCTTGGATGGCTTTGCCCAATTCAGAGAGGAAGGTCACTCAGTGGAGAGAAGCCTCCTACAGAGACCTAATTAGCATAACATTATGCTGTTTTGACTAGTTTTAATGTCCTTCCCTCATACCATGTTTCAGGCGTTCATGATAGAGCGTGCAGCACTCACAAAGGATACACAAGATTCCTGTGCAAAGGAAATGCAGTCAGATGTTGTTGCCTTATTTTACTGACACTGACGAGAAGACAACACAAGACACCAGTTACTGCAACCTCAATAAAAAAAGATGATTATTTTATGCATGATAGATATAATAGAAACCCTTGTGTTTCAGCGTTGTACATTTCTGTGAGGAAACAGTTGTGTATCCATAAGTCTTATATTTTTAAGTTGTTGACATTCAGGCTGTTCTCATTCAACGTTCGTACAAATTCCTACGAAAAATATTGCACTATAATTCGTATATTTCCCACGTAATTGTGAACCAGAAAGTTGTGATCACATGACCTATGCGCTGCAGGCTGGTCTTTCTGTGAAAACAAAATAAATGGCGCACATTCCTTTTATTCTCAGTGGAAAAATGCAATATTTTAAGATAGCTTATGCATTCAAATGCGTTTTGATAACATTTCTAGTGGGAAATGTGCATTTTATTTCCAAAATCTTTGTTCAGTTAATGTATATGATGTTTACTTTGTTAGTTATTACGAAGATTCTTTCAGGTTTCTATCGTTGCTATGGCTGTTGCTATGGACGCTGCTACCACTATCGCTGATGTAGCTTCCGCTCGGAAGTATTGTCCTCACTGTCACCGTGGAAATCTGGGGAGGGAGGCGTGGGGTTAACCTGCTCTCACAGAAATCCAGGAAATGAGCATGACCTCCTAATAACGCATTGCGTGCTCCTCGCATGTAACCTGTTTTAATCGATTTCTATGGTTTTAATTCCGTGTGGTTACCACACAAACAGTGTCCACTGAAAGTCAGCGAGGATCCGTGCTGGACACACGGATTCTCGGCTTCAAAGACTTCACGCTGTAGGTGGTGGTTCATAGATCCTGGAAGTGCAAATTTAATCGATATTCCGGAAAAAGGTCTGATTATTAGCCATAATGTTGTAACCATCCAAGGCAGACTTACCACGAGCTATGAGGTTGTGTAGCGATGGCATGTGCTTCTGCCGAGTCCACAAGTCCCGTATAATATCAACTTTATTTTAAGAAAACTCGTTTTATTTGTGATGTCACATCACGGAGAAGCACTACATTACCCATAATCCTAGTGTTTATCAGCAACGTGTCTGATTTGACTTTCATCAATAAAGTCAATAAAGTGTAATAAAGTGCATGAAAGTTGATAATATGCTGATATGTTACGCCATTGAACACAACCCTTTCAGTCAGCGAAACAGAGCGGGTGGAAAAACCACGGAAACACGTCAAAATAGCACTTAAGATTTATATATATATTTTATTTTTCATAACACATCTTTATTCATGATATAAACATAGGCTACATGTTAAGGTTATACTTTTGCTGTTGAAAAACTACCGTACAGGCCCGGACTGTACATCGGGAGAACCGGGAGATTTCCCGAAGCGCCGGCCTGTCACTGGCCTGGTGGCCTGCGCGTGTTTTTTTTTTTTTTTTTTTTTTTTTTTTTTTTTTGTAGACAGGTCGCCGGCCAGGCCAATCAGCTTTTTTTTTTTTTTTTTTTTTTTTTTTTTAAGTCAGAGAGACAGGCCAGGCCAATCAGAGGCCACGAACCTGTGAAGAGATCAAGACATGATTGGTTTGTTTTGATTAACACCCGCCTCAACACTCCCAGTCCGTTGTAAACAGGCAGCATGTTGAGGAGGGGGTGTCGTGACTCGCGTGTGTGTCTGAATGTGGAGGAGAAGAGAGGAGAGGAGAGGAGGCGGAAGCAGTGGCGGTTCTGCCTATGTTGCCGTCCAAGGCGAAATTACTGGCTTGTATGGCAAGCCGTTTGAGCATATATTCAGATATAGTTAACTTTTTTTGCACTCACTAGTGACACTAGTGAGTGCCCCGCCATCCCCCCCCCCCCCCCCCCCCCCCCCCGCTCTGGCCTGACACCTGACTGACATGTGGCCTGAAAAAGTGTCCCAGTCCGGCCCTGCTACCGTATGTATGTTTTTTAAACCTAATTTCAAAGCTTTTACCCTAACCCGGAAGAGGCGTACCAGAACTACAATCTGCGCGGAGTTGCAACACACAGAGGTGTCCTGCGCCATAGGTTTTGTAGTTCTAATATGTTATGTCTATTATGTGATGTTGTGATCACTAATTTTTCAATCTTCATTATAGTTTCTGGGTGTGGGAAGAATGCCTGTTTGGTCAGATTTTCTTTATTTTTTTCTTAAGATAGTGAAATCATGTTTTTTCCATGTTTTGACACTAGTCAGTGGCGGCACCTATTGGTTTGCCATCGGGCATGATAGTAGAGGTCAAGAGCTTTCCAAAAATGTTGACCCTATGTCTGTGCCATTTTTTGTTGCTGCACTGTAAGCAGCACCATTTTTCTCAAGGCTCTCGCTTCGGGGCTGCTGGAAATTCGTAGGAATATGCACGAAAATTTGTGCATAACTTTTCATATGACATCATACGAACCGTTTCATGAGAATACGTTGTGACATTTGATATTCTTAAAAAAAGAAACTTGCCTCTTTAGCAGCAAGGAATGACAATCACATTACTCGTAAGTGTGGGTTTTGTGTTACAATAGGTGTATTCTGCTGCATATTTGGAATATAATGCAACTGCTACAAAAACACAATGAGATTTACGATCAATGATTTTCAAAGCTGTAACTGCTATAACTTTATGACTTGCAAAAGATTCTTAAGAGGCCATCTTTTTCACAATATATTTATTGGTTTTCAGTTTGCAAATCTTAAGAGGCCACTTTAATGAAAGTGTCAAACCTCCAGATGATGTGTTTCAGGTAAAGGACTGAAGATGTTTTTTGACATCTTTTCCTTAAAGATTTAGATTCATCCCCCATCAGCACCACTGCTACTGTTTTAGAAATAAACATATCACCTCATGCATTATGCAGTGTTGTCAAGCAGTTCATGTTGTGTAATTTTGTCAATCATAAAATTCAGAAAAATGTGTCTCCCCAGAACCTTACCAGAAGGAACATTATTACATCCTTTTATGAAGTTCAACAGTGATGCATCCTCCAAGAGTTTATGCAAAAACAAATGTCACGTAGAAAAGGTTAGCAAAGCCAGTCCATAAGTCATCCTTCTTGTTGACATAAATAATGTTGACAGCATAGGTAATTGGTTAGATTTCCTTGGCAAATAGCACCAAATTGCAATTCTATCTTTATTCACTTTAGCTGCTGCCTTAGTTGTTGTAGCTGTTGACTACAACAACTAATGGCAGTAACTAATGTTTTTTTCTTTGCAAATGTCCCAGACTTGAGTGCCTGCAATCATGCCATTGAATGCTTAGTAGATGTGTCTCAGTGTGATGATGTCAACAACCTATCACTTCGCTCTGTAGTGAGGTGGACAGAACGCACTGTGGAGCGTTCAAGAAATGGCATCTCCATGAGTTTAGTACAATCAATAGATCAGACTGAAGTGTACAGTTGGCTGGAGGGTGAGAATTGTTCCAGAGTGCAGAAAAGTACATTAATGCCACAGGTGGGATGCTCTTGTCACACTTATCTGTTTGAATGTAACGCTGAGCTTTGTCAGCTTTGTCACGCTAACCAAGACTCTTTTCGATGCTAACTTATGGTGTGACACTTGTTGACAACTGTCTGACACGTAATTGGTTTTAATGAGCTCAACTCACAATGCAGGCATGAGGATCGGACAGACAGATGAACTGGAGTAGTCAGGCATGGATAGAGGAGCATGTAAGTATTATTATTCTGACTTGGTCTCTCTCTCTCTCGCCCTCTCTCTCTCTCTCTCTCTCTCTCTCTCTCTCTCTATCTCTCTCCAAGACACACACATATACACACACACACGCACACACACAAACATACACATAATTTGGCCCAATGCCCAGCTCAGCAGCACCAAAGAGGCTACATTTCTTGAGCCTTTTTATGACTACCAATTACTGTAAACAAAAATTGCACCAAAAAATATGAGAGAAGCCAAAGAATAAAATCATATGCCTTAATTTAAATATTAAATAGGAACATAAATATTGTAAATACATAAATATCAAAAGAAAGAGTGTGCATGCACATGGCACACAAATGCACATACAGATGCAGGCTACATGCAACACACACACACTTTTAGGCCTCGGTTAATTCAGTTACTGTCGTTTCAAATAATTTAAATTAATTTGCTGTTTTTTCGACACTGTGATCTTTTCATACTGAAATAGAAATGGCATGTTCATCAAAAACCTTTTAATCAACTTCCTGCAGCCGTTCATGAGCACAGCCCTCCTTCAGGGGTAAACAGACCATATAATTAACCATTTGTTTTCTTAATTAACTCACAGTGACCCCAGGAGGACCTTGAAATAATGGGACATCACATGCTCTTCCTGTTGCATGTCGTCTGTTGTCAAGAGAACACGGAGCCAGGTAATTGATGCATTATAGGGTTCATTACGAGATCAGTGACTTCCCTTCCTGTGCTGAGTAGCGGTTGGAGCTTGACAGACACCTTGGTCTCTTATCTGCTCTCAGCTAACAGTTCATCATCAGAGTTAACATGTACCACATTATGAGAGGTGACAACTGAGGGGACATCGCCGAGCATTATGTTTGCATTTGTGCAGCGGTGGCTGGCTTCATTGTGAATGGACTGTTTCTAATTCTATAAACTATTGCTTGTATCATGCCGAATCGTAGTTATTTTGTCTACATTTCATTCGCTTCAATTGTACCTATTAGTGGCTAAGAAAGATATTTGGAATGTCACAGCAACCATTTCCTAATTAATTTTTTTTTCTCTCTTTTGCATAATGCTGTGAGCAAAATGCACTTCCCCCTCCTTTCGTCATGCACTGTCAAAATAAATCATCTGGGTAAACCTTTTTTATCAGCCCCCGCCATTACAGATAAATCCGCTGTAAATTTTGAACTACGCTACTTTGGTCATGGAAAAACTAAAATAAATAAATAAATAAGTAAAATTATGATGAATCTACCTGTCAAATTCATTCTGTGTAGATCAGAGGTAAATATTGAATGTTACCACAAGCAGCCATTAGTGAACTGTGAGGCAAAACATTTGACAGTGAGAATATAAGCTTAAAGCAGAGCATCGCTGTTTACAGTCACAAGGGCTTTGCATGTTTACAAGTTTACATCAGACAAAACAAGAAATAATATGTTACATAGCGGGCAAGAAAAAAACTCAAACCAGTACTGTCAAGCTCATTTGACTTTTCATTCTTTCATTTGATTTTCATAACTCCGGGTAATAACCCTAAACTACTGTAGAAGGACAATATAAGCTGTTTGTTTGGTGAAAAACAGATCTTTTTTTTTTTGCACTGCCATTGCTCAGAAAATTGAGTCCACCGTTTCTGAAGAAGAAGAACAAGAATTGGGTTCGGCATAGCTACACTTCAGTGAGTTATGCTACATTCAAGACAGCTGGGGAAATAGGAAACTCACTATTTCCAAATAAAAAACATTGATTTGACAACCCATTCCTCCAGCGTATAATTCTCTGCACCCTTCCCTGATCTCTGTGATGCCCACAGAGATAAATCAGTCTGGTGGCATTCATAGTGAATTGCAAAAATAAAGGATAATGGTGTTTTAAGTCATGAATGTACCGCAGCCACCGCACAGAAGATTGTTACCACTCAGGAAAATGTCCTTCACACAGGCAGAGAAGCAAAAAGGGGAGAGACACCAGTCGTGTGTTTTTATGGTGAAGTGGTGATGGAGCATGGTCACTTAACTATGTTTTAAAGGTAAAATCTATGCACAAATGCCTGTGCCTGTAAAAGTACACTATATAAAATTGCTGAGGGTTGACTGCCAAGCGGACCCTTTAGACTCAAATCATAAAAATGTGGAATAAGCACTTAATCTATCAGTGATTGTGTCCGATGAAGAGAGCCATGTAGACTCACCAATCAAACAACATGATGGAATGAAATTTTGTCCACTTACATGCATAATTATGCATGTATGCATGCACATATACATAATTATTGGAAATTGGACTATTTGTCACTACCAGACCAGGACATCTGCAAAGATATTCCATTCATGTCACACTTCTCACATTAAGTGCTCTTACCTTCCAACATTGTCCATGGGCACCTGTGACAGTCTGACAGAAATTAACATAATCCTCAGTACAACTATTTGACATGCCTAAAACATAATATGAACAGTGCAGAAATGATTTTATTTAGATTTATTTTAAAATTTAAATCATTGTTTTAGGCTCACAGGTCTCTAAGGGAAGCACAGCATCAAAAATCAGAATCATCATCATCCCTCTTGTCATCATCATCATCATCATCATCATCATCATCATCATCATCATCATCATCATCACCATCATCACCTCAACAGTGCAGCCCAGGCAGCTTCCTGGGTCTCATCAAGAGTAATGACTGTATGTGGATGATGAAGGAGCTGAGTTTCAAAGGGTCTCCCATAAGCCCCTGATGCACTGACTTAATCCATCACACAACTGGCCTTTATGGTGCAGGCATGTGCAGCCCTGTTACAGGCATGAGTAGAAAAAAAAAAAAAAAGGGGGGGGGGGGGGGTAAAAAGAAAAGTGAAGACTGGTGCGATTATGTGTGAAAGTATGAACAAGACAGCGAGGCAGTGCTGTTACCACTGTGCTGACTGTAAAAACTGTGAAAAAGTATTCACACAATCCTCTGTGCAACACTGTGACACTGATTTCACCACATGGCATCCCGGCATAAAGAACCAGGATCTCTGTGCTGCTTCCTTCCTGACTTTTTGCCTTTCCCCGTCTTCAATGCTGAGCTTTCTACATTCACAACTGCTTCGAGGGTGTCTAGGTGTTTACTTTTATGGTAACTTCAAAGGATAAGTTTGACATTTTTTTTTTTAACCCAAGTCATATTAAAATGTTGAATTCCATTCTTTATAATCATAGAAAAACAGGAAACTAGTAAACAGTAAAGACACATCTGCAACACTCTTCTGCTTGCTCGATGAAGTCACACAACCTACAGCTTTATGAACTGCATGTGTCTGTGGTGCTATGTGGAAGTTTATGAATAGATCTAAGGCCATTGTGAACAGTAGTTGCTGAAAACATGTTTTGAATAAATAATAATAACAAAAAAATTGACACACATAAAGGTTTTTGAGGCTGAAATCAAGTGGCCTCTTGGACTGTGTTGAAGGTTAGCACGAACCTGCAGCAAAGAGGTTGTGATACAGTACAACTCTAAATCAGGCTACATTAGTCAGCATTTTAATATGACATGGATTGGAAAAATATTGATAATCATGTGTTTAATTTTGTGCTCAATGAATGTCAAGCACAAAGTCCTGTTCCATGAAAGGTGCTCAAAAACATATTATTACTGTGATGACTGTTAATAAAAATTATTCAAGGTGAGGAGGGTGTTACAGGAGACGGTTTCTATATTAAAAATGGTACATTTTGGTACTCTCGATTGCCAAACTGACAGCTAATACATATCAACTCAGTGTATTATTTCGATGAAAGCTATTACATTTGCTCTTCTACACTTGGTGTCTCATAGGTCTTTATTTGGAAAAATACACACAAGTGGTAATGTGTGTTAAATACCGGGCCGGGTGGCAGCAGGAGCAGTGATAGCCACCACGGCTGAACAGAGCAGGAGAAGGCCGGTAACCATTTTTCCAAGTTCACTTTTTGGGTCACCGGCCAAGGTTTTGTCAATCCAACAAAATAAAATGACCTGCCAGGAATAACAGTCATTAATATACATTTTTCACGGGAATATATCACATCACACATTTTAATTCCTGCTCTGTCCACTAGATCAGATGCAGTGTCAAACAATGAATACACAGACATGCCGTTTTAAGTAGTTTCTCACTTATTCAGTGAATCTATTGTTGTGAGGAAAGTGAAAAGTACTGCAAAAGATAAAGAAAAAAAAAGTCCATGTGGAAGGGGAAGAAAGGAAATGGAGCAAGGTGGGAGTGTAGGACTGATGAAGATAGAGGAGGAGGTACCAAAAAAAAAAAGAGGAGAAGCAAGTAAAGGGGGCGGGGTATAAGGAAGCACTGATGGAGAGTGAATCAGGGCCCTTGCCTCTTCAATTTAGTCCAGCTGTCAGCCTGGCTGGTGATTAATGAAGTATGGAATACCATCTGTTTTCCCTGGGAATTTCTCCTCTCCAGCCCCAGAGATTGCCCTGCTGATACTCCCACTGAATCTGTGTTTTCCCCACTCCGCTCTATCCGGCCAGGCAGCTGAGATGATTTGGAATAGTTCAATTTACCTTCAACACTGGATCACTGCTGTAGTGCTTAATAAGAAACTGGGGGAGGGAGTTGGTGGAGACAGAGGGAAAGATGGTGTGGAGGACAGGAGATGAGAAGGCATTGAGGGAGAGCAGGACGAATGGCTGATGAAATGTTATTGCGCAAGGTTGAGGGATACAAGGCACGAGGGAGATGCTGGGAAGATTACTATCCGCTGTAAACATTACTGCCATCAACGCAGGGATTACCGCAGCACTGACCTGTGATGAACAATATGGAGAAAATCAGTTTTTTGTCATAAAAGCCATTTGGGGAATTTATCTTATGGCTATAGACTACTGATTTTTTTTTTTAACGTTTGTTTTTTTTGAACAAGATAATCACAACACAAACACAAGTTACAAGCTATTTCAGCACAAACCCCAAACAGTACCATGGGTAAATGCATTTTTAATAAGGTTGGCCCCAGCACAAATTAAACCACCAACCCTGGTTGTATACTGCCAGCTTGAGCTGACCGAGCTACAGGACCACCATGCCAATTCAATTACCACAAGTGAGCATTATCAACTCTCACTGAAGGATTTAATCAAAAGAATGGCATTGTGATCAACAACTTGACTGGTAATTAATGGGAGGTTGATTTTGGCTTGATATGGTCATGTTTTCCTAATTATTTTCATGCCATAGTAGCAAAATGCAGTCGGCCTTTATATAATCAGCTGCAGCCTTTGTTTTGTTTTGAAAGCATCCCAAAGCATCCATTGGGCAGTAATATGACTAGCGCCTATTTATTATTATTCTTTTCTTTTTTTTTTAATCAATTCATCTGTTTTTTTTTTGTTTTTTTTTTGTTTTTTTTATTAGTCAAATAAGGGTGAAGGTGGGGAGCAACTGAACCAGTGGCTCCAAGAATTTCCATAGCTTTTTTACAACCATGTGACTTTTCCCAGTGGCACTGCCTGTGACGAAACCACATGATGGTCAGGAAGTACGTAGGTATGAGACAAAGGTAAATAAAGACTGATTCTCAAGTTATTTTAAAAGAGGGACACAAAAGAGCGGGATGCATGCAGAAAATTAACACATGTTGAAAAGGTCCATTTCTTTAGGGAAGTGAAAAACTTTGGCAGCTCACAAATCTGTCAACACTGTAACTACCTTGACCTGGAAATCTCATTTCACCCAGGATGAAAGCTAATGGAGGCCTATAACTTTCCTGCTTGTGGCTGGGTGAATGATTTGGGAGCTGAGATGCTGAAGGACAAGTGCCATCTGCTTGTTTACAAAGGTGAGTAAGAGATGTGTCGGTTTCATCTGTTGTCAGGCCTACCCATGCTCCAGTTCTATGTGGTGTCAACTCTGCATGTTGTGTTTTACATTCAGTATAGCTGCATAGTTTTTACTGTGATTTTTAAATGAAACACTGTTGAAAATATGGGTGATTGCAAAAGAAGGACAACCCTTTCCTCCATGGCTTGAAAGGGCATCTTTGCGCAGGAACTACGAACTTGGGAATGACGCACTCACAAAACTGACACAGTCGATGACGTCGGCACATGGTTACTGCTCCAGCATTGAGGTTTCATATTTATTCTCTCCTGCAGTGTAGATTCAATATCTTTATAAACTCCTGACTTTCATATGATGCTCCAGGCTATATATTTTGCTTTGTTGCTGTTTCTGGTAAATTTAATTTAAAAAATAGATCAATTCTACTCTTTGGGTTATTTTTTGTGTCCCAAAGTGTCCCAACACTTCCTGTTTCGTAATGCCTCTAAATTAGAAATTATCCTGTTTGGCTGTCCCAGCTCCAGAGTTCTTGCAGAAAAAGGAGTTGGTAATTCAGCATCCTATATTAAACCCCTGCAGCCAACTTGTCGTACTCCTCACTGAGTCAGAAATCGTTTTCTCACCCTCAGATTGCTCAGAATGCTGCAGCAAGAATTTTAACCGGTGCCAAACAAAGAGACCGTACAACAACAATTTTACCTTTGCTCCACTGGCTGCTGGCTAAATATAGAGTTGATTTTGAAATTTGATTGATTATTTTTAAAGCTCGGCTTGGTCTGGCCTCCACCTACATCTCTGATCTTTTAGTTCCCTATAAAAGTCAAAGTCAAAGGGTGACGGGGCTTTTGCTGCCCCAAAACTGTGGAGTGCACTGCTGCATGAGCCGAGGCACACCAATTCAGTGTCTTCTTTTAAATGATTACTTAAAACACACATTTAATACACTGTCTCTCTTTTAATTGGTCCTGGCATATCTGGATATTTACGAAAGTATTTCTAGTTTAATCTAATTTGTTTCATTATGTGTGTGTTTAATATTTGATTTTGTTTTTGCCACTTTGCTTTTAGTATCCTGCTTTACTTATTCTCACTGTTGTGCATTTTAAATTTTGATTAAAGTGCAGGCCCACTTCTAATTTCTTTTACTATGTAATTGTCTCTTACAACCCATTGTGTTGTTATGTATGTGTGTGTGTGTGTGTGTGTGTGTGTGTGTGCTTTTCTTGGTTTTATTCTGTTTATGCATATTTTAAGTAGTGCTATATAAATAAAGTTTTATTTATTATTTTATTATTATCTTTATTATTATTATTATTATTATTATTATTATTATTATTATTAGTAGTAGTAGTAGTAGTAGTAGTGGTAGTAGTAGTATTATTAGTGGTCATAGTACAGCTTTCTGTAGTACTAGGCCTTGTTTGTACGTCAGTGCTTCCGTATCTCTGGAGGTTATAGCTGACCTCCTCCATGACTTTCTGATAGACTTGTCAGCCTCTCAGTGTTTGAATCACCACATTCAGTGAGACAGTCTCGCAATCCATGCAAGTTACAAAACTGTTCTCAGAAACAAGCAGCACCCTCTGACCTAGTTCCAACACGCAGCAATGGAGGGAAATCAATACTCGAACAAGTACAAGTGCAAATGAAGGCAGCACTTACGGTGAAGGGATAAGTGCTGCATTCATTAAGTAAAAGGAACTGGTGGCATGAAAATGTAAGGAAAAGAAACATTTGTCTTAAAAAAAGAAGGTCATTCTGTATTGGGGGACTCATGAAATGTGCAAAATGCAGAGGAAAAGTGGAAAAGTAGACAATTTGGTACAGAAAAAAGGATAAGTAATTTGCCCTGTCAATTTCATGTGAACACAGTGATCAGCCACCTTATTTACCTTTGCACTGACTCACTTGAAGTTCTTACTTGGTGTGCATGGCATATGGCCCAAGTCGGGGAAAAATAAGAAATCATAATTTGTGCCAGTACAACTGCCTTTACCATCTTGCCTGTATGCGGAAATACACTTCTGCTACCAAATTGTGATACACATATTCAGTAAACAAAACAATTTCAAAACAAATTTTTTTAATAATCTTTAGACATATGACGGTATACAAACACCTCCCTGCAAATATTCTGTCTCATGGTTGTTGAATAGCCAAAATGTAGACTTGGAAATTGAATTTCATGAACCAAGAAATTGTTGGGGTGCTGATTATTGTTTGAGTGTATGAGTGCGTGTATGTGTGTGTGTGTATTTCAAGCAGGAAAGACTCATAAAGGGAATGAAATAGAATGAAGAATGAAACAGGATGAAGCAAAATTAAATTTGTTGTGAACATGAGGAAATAGTCTTTGATGCTTAGACCACGGCAGGAAGTAGATCGCCATGTGAGGAGATCCCATGAATTAAGTGCCTCGACATGAAGGAAATTCCCTCCAGAGCCTGTACACGTCTGGTGGTCATGATGAGAGATGGAGGATTTGATGTTGGGACATCTTCATGTGAGGGATTGGACAGGGATCCACAGATGAGGTGATAAAGGGGACAAAACAGCTTCAGTGCTGTATGACAGAAGAGAGAGAACACTTTGACAGCTTACAAGTGATTGGCCAAAGCCAGGCCAGTCAGGTTGTGATTGGTTAAAGACAGGAATGACCTGGTGGAGCTTAGAGATCTTCCTGACTGAACTTTTTCTGTCATTTCAATAACTTTCAATAAAATGAGAACAAGAGTGCATTAACTCCATGGCAAATATGCTTTCTATAGCAATAGTGCTAGTTGTCAGTATCAACCCATATGGACAAACATCATGTACAAATGCACTCGTCCACACGCATATACTTAAACCGACCGACTAACCCAAGCATTGCTTTTTTGCAGTTTCAGTGAGAAGGTAACTTGAAATATCAGATTCAGTGATGTGACCATCTGCTGGGGCCACCATAATAATCTCCAAACAGCCCCCTTCAGCAAAAGTAACTTTGCAATGCAAATTGATTTTATACAATAGTGCCAAAAATTTGAATACATTGAGCATATTATTTTATAAAAGTGAATGCATAAATTGCAGAATTGCTCATATGGCATGATGCAATTTCAGCTTCAGGCCCAGATCTGTTGCTGCTCCATTGGAGCCTACTGACAGGAAAAAAAAAAAAAAAGAAAAAGAAAAAAAGAAAGAAAGAAATCCACACATTGGTGGTCAATTATTTTTTGTGCTGTTTCATCTTCATTCTATTTTCACTCTGAGTTTCAGCCCTTATTATCCAGAACTTTATTACAACATCAGATATTTTGCTTATATCTCTATTATCACCTACCCATCCACTTATGTGTTTGTCTGTTCACCTTTTGATCTCATCCATCCATCCATCCATCCATCCATCCATCCATCCATCCATCCATCCATCCATAAATCCATCCAATTGTTCCAGGGGAGGACAGCATAGTGTGTGAAACATAAACAACACAAGTAATATTTTCCCTAAGCTTAATTGGAGTTTAATTCCGCTCCTCAGTCTTGGATTTATTTTTGGATTTCTATAATACTGGATAGGACAATTAACATGGCCATGCATAATAACCTCCCATTTTTGTCACTTTCCTGTTAATTCCCATCAGCCACTGTCTAACTAATTAAATTCTATAATCAAGCTTGGCCCTGTGCTTGTGGATGATTACAGAAACAGTGCGACCTCAACATAAATCACTATGTCACACACACAAAGAATGCTGCCTCACTTAATTTTTCTTATTTTCAGCGTGTTTTGTTTCAAATGTTTCCTCTGTCTTCAAGTGCCAGAGTTATTCTTGTGTTGGACTTTCTCACGTTGTGGTTAAAAATAATAATTGTAAAGAACACATAAATGCGAGTATCCTCCAAAAGCTTATTGCTGAGCTGGTCCCTCTTCCAACCATTTCAAGCTGTCAGTCACGACAAAACACAAAGTCAACAAAACCACATGCATTTTGATTTATAATTGTTAATAACGCAGAGAGTATCTATTTCTTCCTTGATTTTTTTTGTCATGTAACCCTGTAAATACATCAATTTACACAGATGATATGGTATCTATTAAAGGCAAGATCATTTCAGAGAGCTTCCCGTCAGAGGGGAAACCTCAGTGTGCGATCTTTTTACAGATTTGTGGACCTCCCAGGAAAGTTGACCTGATACTGTCCACCCGGCCTCCTTAGTGAATCTCATGGCTCCAATTAGAGCCAGATGATTGGGCTTAAATATGTTGCTGCAAGTCCGTCAAACTAACTGTGGCACACGGCAACAGTCTCAGGGCGGATGATTTTTCAGTTGGGAAGTTTAAGTGGACTAGGTGGTGCAGTGTGAAATTTCTATTATTTGAACAGTTTGGACCTTTAAATTGTTCCGTGCAGACAATAGCTCTGACAATAGACAATAGCTCTGATTTCAGTAGAAATAGAAATGGCTGTAATTACACAGTGCCATCTCTACAGTGCCTTGGTCATCAAGTCCCAAATTAAGGTCAGTCAGTCAGGGAATAGCCACTGTATGAACACATGAACAAAACTCCATCACACTTAAGCCTCTAATTAATAGAATCAGTAAGAGTTGTGTTATTTAAATGGAATAATGCAAACAGTGATTCTTCACACCTTATTTGTGAGTTTTCACAGCCCACAACCCTTGTGTATTCAAAAAGAAGAGCCATATGCCATACCGAGATTACAGTGTCTGAGACAGGAAACAAAGTGAAAAGACAGAGAATTATAATAATTGCAGACAAGTGGATTTCAATAGTTATATATCTCTGTCTCAGAAACAACAACACAACATGCTGTCAGAATAGAGATTTTTATGGCACTTTCAGTGCGGACTGAATGTGGACTGTGGGAAAATGTGTTTTTTTTTTTAACATTTTGACAGTGTTCATTTGCTCCACATTGTGTTCCATATTTGCTCCCATCAATAATCAATCAAGCTCTTGATCACTAGCTCCATTCATGCTCCATGTTGAAACAAACATCACTTGTCACTGAGTCTTGTCAGTGATTTTGTTATATTGATTTAATCCAAGATCACATGCATCACATGCAGATTTTTGTTATGCTGGTGAAGTGGTGCAAATTTTTCAAGTCAGTCATAGATAGCCCAGGTAATCCATATTGTCTTAGTCATAGCAAAATGTTGTGCAATTAATGCTATTTTTTAAAATGGCATTGAAGTCCTAGTCCAGGAAAAGTAACTGTGTGTCAGAAACTGGAAACTGTAGTTTTAACACACAAAAACATATTTAAATACACACAGCAAGCTGTGTTTAAGGATACCAGCTGGATCTGATGTTGGTGAGACCAGCTTTCTGTGGACTCAGGTTTAGAAAAATAATCTGCCCAAAAGTGATTTTTTTTTTTTTTTTTTTTTGGTATCTATTCATTCTCATGTCAGTTGAAGCAGAGATGAAGTTTGCATGTCAATGTAACGCTCTGGGTTTGCGCAGGTGAAGACTGTTTCTTAAGGCTTCCAAAAAGGACACAAAATGACCATAAAATTACTCCAAACAGCATAATGCAAATGCTCTGCAGCCAAACGATTGTACTGTGGGTCCAAACGTCCAATGTTTACATCATTATCTCCTAGATTTTCCCCACTAATGGAGCTCTGGTCGCCCCAGAGGAGCAGCTGGAAGAGCCTTGCTGCATTTATGTGCTCCTCATCGGCTTTTACAGTTTCACAATCATGAATATAGCTTGTCATGGGCTGAAGTACTTTTCAGTCGGAAATAACAGAAAGGATGCTGAAACAAAAGTGTCTTTTTGGTGACAATTTTAGGAGCACATCAGTACAGAGCTACTTTGTGCTGCAGTGGCAGAATGACAAGAATCAAGCAGTTGACATGATATATTAGGAATGTCTGACAACACAGAACTTATTAGCTGATAATGACTTCATTGAAATTGAATACTTCTTGTGACTTACAGTACTTTATCCAAGATATCATCTTTTCTATCTATGTCTAGATCTTAAGCCATCTTTTTAAACACAAGATGATTGATTGTTTGTCTGAGATAATGGGCTGAGCTGAGCTGATTTTTTTTTTCTTTTTTATAAATGGTAAGTGATACATCAGCAGGCTGCTCTTTCAAGTAGAAACTCTTACTGAAATTTTAACCACTCTTGATTATGCAGAATTATAGCCTATACTTGTGTCCTGGTTCTCTCAGGAGTGTAAAACTTGCCAACTAATAACTAACTAACTAAATAAAAACACAATAAATAAGAAATCCCATAAAACAAGAAATCACTGAGATGTATGTAAGATCGTTATTGTTCATTATTCTGACTGCCTGGGTGTAAAAGCTATCTTTTAGGTGGCTGAGTGTTTTTCCTGAGGGAATAAGAACAGACCGCGTGATGGATGGCTGGTGTCCTCCATGATACTCGGGGTCTTTCTTCTACAGTGGGTGGTGTACAACTCCTGAAGGTATGGCAGTGATGCTCCCATGATTTTTGAAGCTGTTTTTACCATCCTCCTCAGTTGTTTGTGGTGGTCTTTAGTCAGATTTCCAAACCAGTAAGGATGCTGTGGTATCCTGGTGGAAACTGACCAGGGCTTTTGTGGATAGTCCATATTTTTGAAGACATCTCAAAAAGTATAATCTCTGTTTTCTGCTCATCTTCTTGTTCTTCACAAATTCAGCAGGGGCAGCGTTGATGTAAACTGCCTGAATGCTTTGGCCTAAGTCTGACATTGTGGCTGGTACCAGGTAAAAACCTTGACAATCTGGTCAGCTCTTTCCACAAATAATGACCTGGTCTTATCGACAACCCTTAAGACAAAGAGTACAGAACGACACCAACAAACTGTGTCTATTTGAGTGTAAACTACTGAGGGGTGGATAGACAGGGAATAGTTCTCAACAAAACTTTTCTTCGAGGACTGTGGATGTTTGGTATTCGTGTCATTGTTTTTGGAAACTGTTGCTGTTGAGTTTTTCACACATACATTTTTTATGGGTTGAGTTCCACAAAGAAATATTTATCCAGCCCTTCTGTACAGGGGTCAGGGGAGACAGGGAAGATCAGATTTGAAACTTGAAACTTCTTTATGCATTGACCAGAGAGGGAGTATGTGGGAAAATATGTTTTGCTTTATTTTGGGTGAACTGTTTCTTGAAAGTAAACAATCACAAAGCAATCATTTTCATTCCCTGCCACCATGTGTCGTGCACGTTAAATGACCGACGTTTTAGTGAACAGTGAAATGAACGCATCAGCTTGCAACTAATGAATGTGAACGTGAGTGCACTGTATTACAGCACTCAAGGCCAAAGATTTACAGCACCCAGCATGCAGCACGGCGAGTGCAAGTTCAGTCAGCACAGCCACTGGCACTGCTGAAGCCTGTCCATATGAATATTTGAAAGACTTTTATGAAAAAATGAGAAAGAAAAATCTCACCTTTTCGTGCAAATTGTGCCTGGAGGGTCTGAAAAAACAAGCGAGAGTGTCAGTCACATCAGCATCAAATTTGAAAAGGCACGTCGGGTTGAAGCATCCAACCAGTCTAAGGAAATATTTATGAGTGAATGGTGATCACAAGAAATCATTAACAAACAGTAAGACCATGATTAGATTGCTCTGTTTTGAGTCGTCCAGTTATATAACACAGTGTTTCAGTGGAAAAACATATACGCACATTAGGTTTCCTTGGATTTTAAAAGTAATCTGTTTGTGATTTTATAGTAATATACGGTAATTCATTTAATTTGTGAACTAGTTCATTTTAATGTGTGTGAACACTGCACCGTGGTATGAGGTATGTGGATATTACACCACCAAGTATCTAGATGCCTCTGTGAAGATACACTGGTGAAAACAATGAGTTCTGTTTTGATGAATCAACAACACACGGTGCAAAACTCAGTTGGATAGGGCTTCTGATGTTAGGTAATTTAGAGAATGAGCTCTGCCCCTCTCCCGCCTCACACACACAGAGCATCTGCAAGGTCCTAATGGGAAAACCAGTGAGAAAGTTCACGGCGGGCAGCTTCAGCTGACTGTGGACTGAATTGATCAATTAACTGTGGAATCCCCTGTCCTGTCTGCACTCATTTAAAATGTGTTTTATCATTAGAGTGCTGGCTGGCCCCACTGGTTGTGGGGCATCCTGCCAGATATTACAATCACTGTAGTTTGGCTTATTTAGCAGGAGCCGCAGACAAACAGTCCACCACATGTGCTCCAGGAACCACAACAGTGTAATGTTTGATAGATTGTTTTCATTAGTGCTTCACTCTTTCATCAGTGCTGACTGGCCTGCAAGAAAACATAACATGACTGATTAGAAAATTCACTGATTGGTCAGGATATCTGTTCAATAAATATGAACATACATTATATGCATCAGACTGACTCAGCTATGTTATAGCGATGACATTATGGGAAACTATTTGTTGTTGAGGATGCTGCTGAGCCACTTGTCTCTTTATGCTGAGGCCTGGAACACACGGCAAGACTTTGGAATTTGGGTCTCGTGTGGATAAAGGCGATTTTTACCAATTCTCCTGCTTCTGTTCGGTAAAATGTGTAAACTAGGCACGTTTATGTGCTCAGAGCAACACACACTTACAGTATGTCGGTCCTGACCAAATATCACAAAATGCAGAAAACAGATTCTAAAATCAAGCCACAACACCGCCGATATGGTAGTCAAACTAAGAGTCAGCATCAGTGTTTGTTTATTTGTTTTTATTGTTTTATATCAGGGGATAAAATCTGGCTCTCACCCTCTAACCCATCTTCTCCTTGCTGATAAATATCAAAAACATTCAACGTAAATCATACTGTAGCAACTCCAAGTGACTGTGAGCAGATCAGCTTGACTCTATAAGCTCCTCACATTAAACTGCTCCTGGGACAGATTCTCACCTTGGCTTGGCCTTCAACTGTGAATGCCCTCCTGATCGTTGTAAGTGCTGATATTAACACCGATAATGCCCTTGTGTCAGGTTGCCCTAAGTTTAAAATATGCCTCAGTACATTCACATCACAAACTCCTTGCAAGAGTTCTCCAGAAGTTAATTCACCTTGTATGACCAGGGCAATGTCACCCATTAACTACAGTCAGCTTGTTTTCCTCTTTGTCTGCATGAAAAAGTTGGTTGCAGTTGTCCATCACCTGTCCATCAGCTGCCAGTCAGCAGCACTATGTACTAGTGCGCCTCAACGCCCTGCCCATGAAGTGCCTCAGATCTACAGTCTACCTGGAGAAGGTGGATTGATACTGGCAAGTGTCTGCAGCTGGTAAGAAGCCCAAGTGGTGACAAACTGTTCAGTGTGATCTGTGTTTGTTGTATGAGCTTGTTTAAGCGAATTTATGTGACTAATTAAGAGCCCCAGGTAAAATTTACACATACTGATGCAGCTGTTCATTTAAAAACTTCCTTGTGAAGAAAATTCCTGCACCAGGTTGCTACTATGGATCCTTTTGTCAACTTTATTTGAGCTTAAAGTCTTTCTCTGCAGTTGAGCCGATAAATACTGCTGTATTGCTGTAATCTCTAACAGTCATAAAAAAAAATATGCAGATACAGCACAACAGTCATGTCATGTAAGTCGTGTCTCTAAATTCTGACAATAAAATGAAAAACATGTTTCCATTACTCATGGCAAGCTGTAAAGGACTTGTTAGGCCACGGCTTAAACCCAACTTTTTAGTTGTTCTCTCTGTTTTCCTCTCTGCTGGCCAAATCAAGGAGTCCTTGACATTCTCCACTTCTAAAAGTCAGAGGGAGAGGGGAAGGGAGAGTGAAAGTGAGAGAGAGCAGGAAATCAATTTTGATGCAGGCCCTTTCTGGGCAGCTATTTATCAAGACAACTGACGGGCTCTTATTTTTGCCCAGAGGTGAGAGGATTGGTGACAAAAGGGGTCATTTGGGTTCTATTCATCCCTGTTCCAGCCCTGATGGAGGACAGTGTGTCATGAGGCTATTCATGTGGTTAATCAGACATTATAACCGCAGCTTCTGGTCAATGGAGTCTAACACCACTGTGCCGTTTCACAGCCACACTGATTATTGGGGCGTCCCTTATCTCTACTCACCAGAGGCTTCATAGTAAACAGTGGAGGCCACGGACCAGGCAACACACGAAAAATAAGCAGAACAACTCTAAAGGTGCACTGAGGCCTGAAAGAGATTTGTAATCTGCACTGAGAATAGATTTGATCAATCTCAAGTCATATGGTCAGGACAACTTCAACCTGTAAATGCCCTGTGGAGAAGTGTATAGGCCAGTTCAGTTGATTTTGTTTTGATGATGACATAAAGTTCGCAACAAGGGGATGTTGTTTTGTGATAGCTGATAGCTTTATATCCACTGCTCATGATGTAACACAACAAATGTAACAAGGCAAAGGTAATAATGATCCGTCAGTAATAACTGATCACAGTGACTGGGCCCATCAAATTGATTTGCACAGCCTGTGCCTTGCTCCCAAAACCTCATTTCATTGCTGCTGTAATGGTGTTATATTATGCTTTAAAAATGAAAATTTTATGGCACCTTGTTGCATCTCAAAGACTCACTGAATATTTCAAGGTTGCTGTTTTAAAAGCAGAAAGCTCAAGTATGATATTGTAACATCATGCTTTAATAATTCAGATATATTACATTGTTGACTTGCTATTCTGTGTGTGACTGTTTTTAGATGAGTTATGTAATTATTTCACTTCACAATATGATACAACCTTCAAATAACTGCAATTGTCTTTAATCAAAGGTCCTGATCAGATTCTGATTGTGTCCAGATTCAGTTGAGATGGTTTATAGTTCACACTCGGCATTAAAAATGCTTCTCGGGTGACCATTTGTGTTTGAATACCACACCCCTGCTCAATACTTCCTGCAGCACATCCGTCGCTGCATCACTTCACTGTTAATTACATCCAAATCAAAAGAATACATATGATTTCCACCACAGACCAGGTTTTACTTTCTCTTACAGTGTTTATATGGACTTTTTGGGTTTTTATGCTTTCTCTTATTGCAGAAATGAATATGTACAACGACTTACGGAGAGGACGCAGTTGACTAGGTGGCCCTTCACACATGTACGCTTATGCTGGAAAACATATGTGGACAAATCATCCCAGGCTGCCTGTGAATGTGGCTCAAGTGATTGGATCACAATGGGTCTTCAAAACATTTTGAGTGTGTTCAAACCATAGGTTCATAGCTGTGTTTAACTACTGTTCTTTTATGATTGAATCACCCATTGACTCACCTGGATTTGCAGTAATGCTAAAAATGTGTAATTCTTTTGAGAACTGTCAATATTTTAACCAGTTCTCTATAATTTCAGCTATTGTAACAGCCATGCCACATAGATGCATATTCAGAAATGACACTGCACATGATCCAAGCCACAGTGACTGCAGCTGCCCTTCAACAAAGTACTTAAACTCCTGCCGCCCCAGAGGAACTTCTGTTGTTCACAAACCAGACTGTTTGAGCTTGCTCCTGTATTCTCCTGTATGAGTTTGCTGTGACGGGGGAAAACTTGGTACTACTTGGTAAAACCAGGGCTCTAAATAAGACCTTGAAAAGCAGGGACACAGAGAGTTTTTGTGAGTGAGAAACAAATCTGGCAAAAAGATATTAATTCTGACATTTAGGTGTCATTGGTCTTCTCAAAATCATTTGAATCTGTGTGTAGACTTGAAGGCTGGGATGGCTGAATTCCTTGGAGTTTGTTCAAACCTGATGGGAAAAAAATGATCTTGTGACCAGGGCTGATTCAGTCTGAAATCTAATATTTCCATTTGAAATTTTAGGTTTATTACATTATGGGGAGTTATTACATTAGCAACCTGCAGAATCCCTCAGAATTGTTCAATATCGGCATTTGTGTCAAGAGTTAACAATTTATTGAATGTTAACGAGTTAACAATGTATGATTCTCTGGATTGAAATATATCATATATGCACATATGACAATTTGTTATATGACTGTATCGGTACAGTATAGAAGTACACAGTGTACACCATGTATATATAGATATATATACATGGTGTACACTGTGTGAATATATATATATATATATATATATATATATATGTGTGTGTGTGTGTGTGTGTGTGTGTGTGTGTGTATGATCATAGTACACTTTAAAGTGATAGTTTGGATTTTTACCCATATAGTCGTACTTGCAAGTACTAATACATCCACAAAGTTTGGTCCATTAACTCAGAGGGAGTGAGAGCTTCACTGGGAGTGTGCTGCTCTAAAATGAATGAGGTACATGGAGACGGGAAAACAACACGACTTTGAAAGTTGAAAAATTGTTCTCAAGTATGCACAACAACCAATGTTTGTTTTGACATCACTTCGAGCACTCTTTTCAGCTGCTTTGTTTCCAGAATGGTGTAACTATTTTACAGCAGAAAAATCATGTTGTTTTCAAGTTAATGGATCAAACTTAGTGGATGTATTACACTAGCATAGACCAACAACTACAAGCATATGGATTAAAAAAAGAGCTATCACTTTAAGCCTATAAAACTGACCACCCCATTTTGTTAGCAAACTGTCACCAACAGGCAGTGATACGTTGCAAATTAATTTAGAAGAAAAACATTTATTGATCAGCACCTCTCAAAAAATATTAAAATTTTTCTCAGCTTTGGTATCACCGTATGTACACTGATGTATACACAGACCTTGATGGAACATACAAAAATCCATAAATGTCCTAAATGCAAAACACAAGGAAGTGCACACAATGTAATCCTAGGCATTAGCTCAAGTATCACACCATTTAAAGCTTAGACGTTTACAGACAAAAGAGCATCAACACAGCGCTTTTACAAACAACTATCAGTGCAGTGCTTTTCAGGAAATCTACAATTATCTTCGTGTAACAAGATCAAAGCATATCAAATTAGCTGTCAAAACTGAACAAGATGCAGACAAGCACATAAGAAACAATATATACAACAAAGTCATAACGATCCAGGTAATTTCTTTTAATTTGGATGACTTCTGTGTGCATCACATTTCCAATTAATCAAATATCTGTGCAATAGAACGCAGTTTTAGCCTAATGATTGGAGGGTTAAATGGTTTCAGTATCTTCACATGATGTTACAGAGGCTAGTGCTGACATCCATCCGTGCTGCCTCTGCCTGCATGCAGACACTGAACTAATAGTTCCAGTTTTTGCAGATAACCTTGTTACATTCCAGAGAGTAAGTAATCTTATTATTTCTAGACACATCAGGCACCCTGAATTTTGAATTCGACCAAAAGCCATAGAGCTCCAATCTCTCAGCTGTAATTGAGGTGTGGAAATACACCTCTGAATAGGAACCACAAAAGAGGCCAATTCAAAAATAGTAAGAAAAAAAAAGTAATTCCATTCTTGTGTAAGTGCTCCTCTCTTTTTTTGCTTGTTCCTTGGGAGGGTTTATGCATACCACTGGTTCACTCTTGGTTTAGAGGAATGTCTATGCTGTGCTTTTACCGATGAGTTTCCTGTGCCAAGGCCGTGACATTCACTAAACGATATTGGGTACTCTTGATGAATTTGGCGTAATTACTATTGGTGTAATCAATCAATAATCTTTTAACGCTGTCTTTCCCCAGCTCCTTTAATGGAGATTTGCAGTGGTTCAGCAGGATACAGTCATATGTCAGGTGCAATAGATGTCAACCAATCACACACAAGCATGACCAAATGCTTATAACTCACTCATCTTGCACTCGCTGGTGATGGAGGATTTCTAATATGCTGGGTAGTGGCCTCTGTCTGTCACTGCCTGCTGTGTTGTGTACCTCTCAGGCTCTCTGTCCCACACATGGAGGGTTTGCATGCTCTGAGCCAAATCTGCGTCATGCTTGCATAGATCAGTTCTTTGAGTATTTTAGGAGGGGAGTCACATTGCCAAAATCACCTGCATTACTGTTTGTTGCAATAGATAATTTATTGTATGATAGAGGTGTTCTGACTGACATATATTGTATTGAATAGCGTGCACATGCAAAGTATTGGAGGAACCAAATATACAGTATAATTGTTGGACGTGCACCTATTCCTATAGCTTAAAGTCACCATTCCTGGATCAAATTCCAAGCAGCTGGTTATTCTAGCATATTTACACAAAGTGGGTGTTAAAGCAACTGTACATGCTACCAATGCTACATATTGATAGAAGTGCGGAGTGATGCAATCAAAAAAAAAAAAATAAATAAAAAATACTTGAATGTTGAATAAAAGCCAGAAAAAAAGATTGATTTGAAGATCATTACCAATACATTCTCATTATGTGCCAAGAGAGCTGTTTTTCCTTTTTCTTTTTTTTTTTTCTTTGTCTTGACAGCTCTAAGAAATCCATCAAAATACTTGGGGAAAGACAACTTGGGAATATTACCTTTTGTAGCTTCAGGAATTAACCAATTAATACAAAAATATACAGCTCATCTCTTTTCCTACAATTTGCATCATGATATTTTCAGGAGAGTGAATACTTCACCAAATAAAATTGCACAAAATATTTTTCCTTACACTTTTTATCACCTTGCAGCCGACTTTTTTTTTCCTATAAAAACATGAGGAGAATGCCCTGCACAAGCTCATGCTTAGCCAGATAGATTTACAATTTTTCTCTCCAGAGAGACAAAACCACACACTACAAGCTTCTGCAGGTTTACCACCTCTGAGTTCAGCTCATATAGTCCGCAGGCAGTCCAAGATTTCCCTTTGTTACCTGTCCATCACCTTCTGCACCACCTCAGGCAGAGCTGATGCAACAGCAGTACTGAATCCATGTGGGCTTCCAGGCTTCTGCATTCTAAGACTCAATAACATCACTTCTCTCATTATTAATGACTTCCTATTTGGGGGCATTGGGATTCCTCAGCTGTTGCCAATCATCAACCGTTATATTTGGCCTCTAGTGACACAACGACAGGTTTGTTGATGTCAGAGGTAGGCCCTTCGGTGGCGTCAATGGTGGGTTCAGCGGGGGTGGCAAACTGGGGGACTGTAGCGGTTGGTTGGCCCAGAGATGCTACCAGGAAGGGTAAGTTGTTGTCGTTGGTTCGGCGGGGACCGGCACCCGTCCCGCCACGGACGACCTTGGTGGCGACCTTGGAGGAGCTCTTGAAGCTGGAGCCTCGTCGGGGAGCCTCACAATGCACCAGCGCCTGGAAACATCTGTAGAACTGGAGCACGCACACAAACGCACATACACATTTAAACAAAAATACACATACGTTTGCAAAAATAGACAGCCATTGTTCTACAGATGAACAAACAGGAGAGAGATCATTAGGAGAGATGAGTGCTGCTGTAATCTTTTATCCAACCTCGTTCAAACGCAGAAACTGGTAGCTCCATAATATATAACAACTGATCTAATCCAGTCTACTGGCATCTGCCAGAGACAGTTCAGCCAAGTTTACCTGTCTCACAATGAAAATTAATTTGCCAAATTATTTGCTCTATCACTCTGTCTCTTTTTCTTTCTTAGTCTCTCTGATGAATTTTCCAGATAATTGCAAAAAATAATTGGAGCTCTCTCTCCATATCTTCCTCGCTATCATTGCTTCCCCCTGCATTACTCTCTTGTCGGGGTTGTTGTGCTGGCTGCCTTTTCATGTGGAAAAAGTATTGAGAGAGAGGCTAATCACTTGTAAATTTCCCAGATTATATTACATTTTCAACTAATTACGCTCTCGATAATGAGTGGGGATCATTACTGCATTTTCAGTATGAGTAATTAACTAATGTCGTCCAATAAATTGGCAAGTTGATGGGACCTCCAGTCACATTTACCTCACCCTCTCTGTTAGTGTGAACATCAAGACCAACAACGGCTGATGTGAGCTTTGCAGGGTGAACTTTTGGTAGCAGTAGTCTCTTTCTTGATTTAGAGCTTGTAACATTTACTTCAAAGTATGCAAGGATACAAGGATACAAGGATACAAGGAAGTTCATTTGTCATTATACAACAGGTTGTATAGTGAAATTTAAGTAGTAAGATTGAATTATCACTCTGAAATGATCTTTTCTAGTATAATGGATGTAGACACATAACCACAAATAAAAAAAAGGTCTCATTCTATGTTGTTATGGGTTATGGTATGGTTTCCAGTGAACTGTGCAAGACTAAAGGCATAAATGGGATGTCGCAATCAAAACTTTTATGTGGCTCATTTGACAAAAAGGTTGCACTACTCGCAAGGTCTGTGTGTGTGTGTGTGTGTGTGTGTACGTGCGTGCGCGCATGTGTATTCAAACATTCCCTCATATTGCAATCAATAAGTAGTACAATCAAGTCAAATCATTTTAGATTTTGTTTAGATTTTGCTTTGATTGTTTTAGATTTCCTGCATCATGGTTTCATTTCCTTCATGAGGAAAGCAACTGAACCTTTTTCAAACAGATCACTGCCTTCTGCAAACATGAAATATTTTGGCCAGTGGTTAAAATGCCTGTGGGCTAAGACACTGGCTTTGGCTCTGCTTGTCAGTCTGGTTTAATAGCTGATCAAACAGGACCAACAGGAGAGAGATCTCAGGGAACAGACCAGATGGGGGCTGCTGTAATCTTTGGGCAGACCTTGTTCAATAACAGAAAACTGCAACTCCACAGCAGATACGTATCACCTGATATCAAACATGTAAAGCTAATCAGAATGGCACATGGGGAAATTAGTGAAAAATATTGCATGCCAGCAGCTGCACAACAGCTGTCTTTCAAGGAGGAGGCAAAAAAAACGAGAGAAAAGGTGAGTGACAAAGCCCAAGGGAAGAGCAAAGTGAGCCTCCATTGGTGTTACTGTTATCAAACTATCAAGATTACCAAAATCAAATCTTTCCAGAGCTTCATGGCTGATCTCTGGGTTTCACGCACAATGCCAGAGCTAATGTTGGAGTTACCTGGAGGGCTACCTATCTGGGCTCTGTTGCTTCATTATTTGGCACATCATGGCCATGGAGCAGTTCCTAAGTTGTAAAGCAGTAATGACCATTCAGACTTAACTGATTGAAAAATGTGGTGTAAAGAACTTAATTTATCAGTGAGAAAAGTCAATGATGAGACCATACAGACTCAACCATCAAATCAAATTCTGTGCTTATTCCAAGTTTTTTGTTAACTGGTATTGTGCTTACTGAAGTGATTATGTTAGTCAGTGTAATCAAGGTGAATAGTAAAGTCAGGCTTGGATGGTCTTCATTTATAAGCTAACATTATCATTTTGTGACAAATAATCTTTATGTCTGTGATATAAAATTCAGGGACAGAGGAGGTCTGACATAATACAAATAATAATAATAAATGAATAATAATAAACATTATACAATACAGCATTAATAATACATACAATACAACATTATACAATTTAATAATTTACCATGAGGAGCTTTGAGTTGCCCACGGTTTTGAGTGTGTCCATATTCACTGCTTGATGAGAAAAATCTATTTCCTTCACACATTTGATCAAACCCTAAGCAATTCTTGAACAAATTAATTCTGCAGAAAACCAGTCAATCTTTAAATATGGTATCCCAGCCAGCTCCGAGAACACAGGATCAAAACACATCAAAACACTTTCTGGAGAGAAAGGGCAGGAGCCGTCTCTTAAGTGGAGAGGGAAAGCATTGAAATGTATACACCAACTGTCAGGGAAGAATAAATAGTGAATGGACTCCTGGATCTATTTTTCATTCCAAGAAACAGATTTGGAAGTCCCAGGGACCTGATCTCATGCAGATCTCCCTGTTTCACACCAGCCTTTACACAGCTTAGATTTCTTGTGTTGCCCAGCTCAAAGTCCAGCTATCTAGTCTTGCTGATAGACAGGTAGAGAGATACTGAATAATTGAGGACACTGGGAGCAGATCGAAGCATAACAATGCATTGAGGGCATCCGGCTGTAGTTTAAATTCTAGGCATTCCCTTGTATGTTCATGCACATAGAAGCACACAGGTAAAAGAAAAACATGTATGAAAACATACATATACCCAAGGATGCTGTTTGAGCAGAGACCACAATTTAGTCAGTATTTTTAATAATTTCACTCCACAAATTCCAGTCAGTGTGCACTCGGAAGCCGCCTCCCTTGAGTAAACGTAGTGTACTTAGTATACGTTAGGAGTTTCATGTATACTTATAGTCTACTACATTTTCTCAGGAGATGCATGAGATACTGGAACCGAGTCCCTTTCACATGTTGAAGCAATTATACCAATCAAAGCCATAGATAGATAGATAGATAGATAGATAGATAGATCGATGAACAGATGGTGATTTGAAAACGTGCAGCAATGTTGCACCAAAACTGAAGTTGACATCCTTAGTTGATACAGCAGATCCCACCAGCATCATGTTGTGAAATTGCCACCTAATTTTCCGGTATCAGTTTGAAACAGTGTCTTAAGGTGTTAACATGTACTTTTTATTTTTTAACTTTGTCATGATAATCTGTTGTTAAAATGTTGTGCTTGTTTTGACTGACACTGAACCCGATCATCTCCTGCATGCTGCTGTCCATCAAAATCATGCAGGCTGAGAAGAACAGGACGATCGGAGCAGAGAGAGAAAAGAGAGAGAGAGATGCCTCGGGCATAACTAAAACTTTGCCTCACAATGTGGCTATAAGCAGTACGCACACCAGCTCTGTCAGTATGTTCATAGCCTGTAAGGTCAGTCAGCAGTCAAGGGTAGAGGGAGGTGTGAGGAAACTAGATGACTGTCAGCCTTCTCTGGTCCTGATGTAGACTCCCTGCTCCACGAACAACACATGGTAGAACACTGTAAAGAATGAGGAGGGTTAGAGGATAGAGAGAAAGAGAAAGAGACAGAGAGAGAGAGAGAGTAAGAGCAGACTAATGGCTGAGGATGAAGTTGGTTATGGCAGAGAGGCATCAAGGCAAAGGTCAAGAGAAAGGTGAAGGCGGTGACAGTTAAATGGATGAAGCTTGACAGGGAGATGGAAAACAAGAGAGGCACTGACAGAGTATTATGGAGGGAGTGGTTGGAAATGATGGAAGGGTCATCTCAGACCGGTCACGTTGGGTTTAGGTGATGCTTCCAGGATCTGGGCTGGATGCTCTGAGTTGTGGTTGACAACTGGAGGGTCAGGTGTCACACAATATCTCAAACAATAAGGCATTCATCAATTTTTTAAAGGGGAGCCTGTCTGCCTGGATTCAGAGCTGTTGTTTTTTCTGTTTCTCTGCTCCTGTCCACAGTGAAACTTTAATCCGGATTTCTATCACGTTGGTTTTGCAGTGAGAGACATGGCCTTTGTGTTTCATATACACGTCCAACACAGTTTAACATTCTTGCAGAACACAGGATGGGCATTTTTATATGTTCAATCAGTGGTTATATATATATATATATATCTATGTCCAAACTGCAGAGCTGGATCAAGTTGCTAAAATTAAGAGGAACTACTTCTTTAATTGAGTTCTTTGTGCCACTAATATTCAGTACTTTTGCAGCATTCTCCCTAGTGCTTGAGAAAAGTTTAATGGTCGACAGTGAGCCACTTTATTCACATCCAATTTAAAGAATCTAAATGAGCGGAGTCAATAGCAGGAAGGGGTGAGCTTCCTTTACAGGCATCAGCAGTCAACACACTACTTCATTTGACACTCATGCAACTTAATTTGATTCAATAAAGCGCTGCGTTGTTAAGTATCTGCCAACTACGGAACATATTATAAAAATTAATAGGTCTGAGGGAACGGGCCAGAAAAATAATGATTCTCATACTTGGGCATGTGAACAGAATGACAATTGTCTCTGTCCCCTTTTTGATATTTCTTCATGCATTCTCACTTGAGCAAAGGCAGCGCGATGTGTGTGTGTGTGTGTGTGTGTGTGTGTGTGTGTCTGGTGTAGTGTAATCAAAAATGTCCTCATGTTGCAATCAATAGCAAGTACAGTCAAGTCAAATATAGTATAGTTTAGACTTCCTGCGTCATGATTTCTTTTCCCTGATGAGGAAAGCCATTGACATTAATCTTTTTCAAACAGATCACTGGCTCCTGCAAACTTTATATGCTTTGGCCATCACATCCACCCAAGTTCCTGTCTGCATGGGTTAAAATGCCCGTGGGCTAAGACACTGGTTTTGGTTCTGCTTGTCAGCCCAGTTAAATATCCCCCCTGAAAACCAAACAAGAAGCCAGTGATTTTGCCGTCGGACTCCACAAATCATTGCTTGTGACATTAGTTTGCTTTACGTTGCATCACATGTTGAAGATACATATATGTTTTACCAATTTATCTTTTCTGTTAATGTTTTTTTTTTTTCCTTCGGTGTATTTTGAAACACAATATGGTTTCCCCCCCCCGCGTTATTTTCCCCAACTTTGTAGAGGGCACCAGAACTCAGTAGCAGACCTGGAAAACAGCATCCTGGGGAGTTTTTTTTTTTTTTTTTTTTCCTTTCTTCCTCTTCTCAAAGTTTCTAAGTCTGAATCGTAACTTCTCCACATGCACCATGGATAATGGGTATAGTAAAGATGGTTTGCAAAATTACAATGAGAGTGAGCTCCTGCTGCCTTTTAGGGTAATTCAGTAATAAAATCAATGTTTCACATACTGTTGCTATTATGCCTTGTTATCACAGTACCCATGTACACTGATTAAAGAATTATGGCTCTGTATTTGTGAATTTAATCGTGCATAGTGCAAAGTGCAGTCAAAGGCACATGCTGTGAGCACAAAGGACGTGGCAACTGATTTCACTAGCCTGAGGCGCTGAAGCAAAGTTGGAAATCGGGTTAGATTATAGGAGAAATACTGTACATTATGAGCAGGTATGGTTGGCCCGGCTTGGATCATGACCAATCAAATCACCTCTCTCATCCCATTAAAACAGAGCTCTTTGCCATATAGTGTTCTGACAATTTCATGATGTTGAAAACAGCCCGGAACAGATCCACTGCCAATGCCTCTCCCAAGAGGAAGCTGATTCCCGTGTGTGGGAGGTGCAGAATCATCGAGGGCAGATATAAGGCACCTTAAATAAGCTGCTGAGGCACATGATGTTAAATAAGCTTGGCAGCAAATAACACATTTGGTTCACATTTGCTGCTGTTGCCCAATGTAGGAGACGGATCCATGATATCAGGCAATGAGCCAAAAACAAGTTGGCGGCCAACAGCAGGGACAGTTTGGCTGCAGGAGGGGGGCGTCTGCCAGCCAGTCCCTGTCAGCTATATAACGCAGCCACCTCCACAATCCCTACTGTGTTCATCAGGGTGCATACTGACTGTTCTGTGTTAGATAGCATTCATTCACACTATTGCCACATGTGTGGTACTGTAGTGAGAATGAAAAATCTATTTTACATCCTCCTGCTTGAAGGCCTTACAGCCGAAGTGGCCAACATATCACCACAAAAAGCTTTGGTGAGCCTTCAAATAGGATCTGTTCATGTGCACATTATGCAGTCTTGCAGTGTGCTGCTTGATAGTTACTGACACATAACCTACTCAAGGTCTTCTCCCACTTGAAGTTAAGTTCACAGGGAGTCGCCAAAATACCAAGCAGGTGCAGGCAAAAAAAAAAAACAAAAAAAAACCTGGTTTCGCACAAGAACTATGTCATTTCACATCTCCATCCACCATGCACCATCATGAAAATAGAGCCCATGGTGTTGGTGTGAATACATTTGCAGCAGTGGACTTCAACTCCTTCATGATTAAGAGTTAATTCCTGGACTGGAACAGGAACAGCATTCCAGGAGTGATTTTGATGCAACACACGTTCTGTTTATATCATTTTCCCCAGAAGTTAAATTCAGAGCAGTACTAGTGGTTTTACAATATTTTGGGCATGTGAGAAACTGGTTTAGTTCATTCATTTGGTTTGTTTTTAACAGTTTGCCAGTTTGCTTTTCGCAACACTGAAAAGTGAAATCTTAACTTGGAAGCCATGTGTTATTACAAAAAGTCCAATCAAATGATGAGTGCACAGACTAATCTGAGCTGCTGTGCTACAAATCTGTATCGTGGAAATAACGGAGAGAAAGAAAATAGACCTTCTGCCTTATCTTCATCCCAGTAGGAGTGATAAGACAGGAGAGGGAAACATTGTGTCACCTTTTATGATTTGATTGACTGTATTCTACGATAAACATGTTATCATATATTGTGTTTAAGGTGATACAGGGAATATAGTCATTTAAAAGTCTCAGACAGCCATTGGTCTCATAGTGTCTGAATACACTGCTCTGCTTTAACAGAACCACAGAACAGCAGAGCAGAGTTCAGCTATTCATGGTTTTGTTGAAGATGAAGTTGCTGTTGGCGCCATCATATAAAAGTAATGCCTATCTCGTAACCGGTTACACTCATGCACAATAATATCATTCAGCTCAGAAGAAAATCTCTGTGTTGTGCATTAATTTTTTAACAATGATAAGGACTAATATGTCAGAGCCAAGTGTTCATCCAGGCCATTGCACAATAAAGATTAACTGATAACATTTTGGCAGATGTTTTTGTATATTTCTTCCCCATCCCTATTCCTAGAAACATCTTTAATACAAGAAATGCCACTAGTCATGCTAAATGATGTAAAAATGCACACAACTGCACATTGGGAAAAAAAATCAAACAAACAAACAAACAAACAAAACAAAACAAAAAAAAAACAGTCTTCTGAGGGTCTCCCAAACAAATGTTTACTCAAACACCAGAATGACTATTGAAGTTATTGAAGCGTTTTGCAGTCTTGGTTCTGTAAAACATACTCACATAGAAGTTAATTCAACTCACTAAACCCATTATCTCTTCCACAGGTGAAGGCAAATTTGTGTGCAATACAGTGTGTATCTAGTTGGAGAAATGACTTACAGTACCTCAGACTGAAGCAGTAACACAATAGCACATGCAATGCATTATGTTTATGCCATGGGCTAAATTAAAATGAGTGGGTGATACTAGGTTTTCCAATTAAACGGCCAGTCATATAAGCATATAATAAGCCACTGCGACTATCAAGTAAGTCTGCCTAATTGCAGCCAAAATCATGTCACAAATGCATTCCAATTTAGGTCAAACTTTGATTAGTGTTATGAAAACTAGTTTATTCACAGCAGCCAGAAGTATCCTGACTGTCCTGTCAGATGATTAGCATGAAAATGACATAATGATGACTTATTACCATAAAATAAAAACAAAAATAGCATGTAAGGAAGATATGCTCTCCATCAAAGATAGCACTCATTCTCAGCCATGTAACTTCTTCAAATGGTTGTTGAATCTACCAGCATCAAGACCTGAAAAACTGTAATGCGAGGACAGGAAATGATTGAGTTTGTTCCTTATTGCGCCCAGAGGATATTTTGTCATTAAGCTTCAAACAAAATGAGCTACAGGTCAGGATGTTGTGGGCCTAATGATTCACTAACTCCCCATCGGTCATCTTCTTTGATAAATACGGTCCAATTTTATAGGGACTTGGAAGTGATATACAAAAGCCTTGTTGTTTCCCATGCCTATTGAAAAGGCATTCCATCCATAATTTCACTCTGCTCAACACCATGACTACTTGATCACTAGAAGTGTTTTGTGAGCCATTTGAAGAGCTCTGGTCAAACATTGTCAGTCAACAATTTCCATGTCCCTTGTTATGGTTTGAAATGATTGCAATTCCCTTTGAGGACCATTTCGTAGGACTGTCAGTTTTTCAAATGATGAAGGCAAGTTGTGAGAAAAGGTACAATGTACAATTAGTTGTACATGTGCTGGAGAAAAGGTCACGAGGTCACCAAAGTTGACAGGGTGCATGCTCTGAGCAGCATGAATGTGTTCACCAGTGTTCATGGTAATCTGCCCAATAGACTTTCAGATATCAGTTTGACATTGTGGCCGAATGGAGAGAGAAAAGGTCATGGTGACACCAATAAACTTTAATAAATTTTAAGATATGACATAGGACATTTTTGGTCAAAAGGTGGTGCTACAGGAAAGGTCACATGGTAACTACAATCAAGAGGAATTTAACTTTGGGGTGAATGCACTCATCAAATACCATACCAGTACACTAATTAGACTTGATCAAATCTTATAAAGAAGGTGACATTTAAGTTTGAGGGTGGTGCTAGCTGGTGGAAAGGACATGTGTTTACCAAAATAAAGAGGGGCTTCCTTGAACACATCCCAATACCAATATGTTTTCAAATTTAAAATCTGACATTTAGGCCAATGGGTGGCGCTAGAAGAAGAGTCATAGGATCACTAAATTTGCCATGGTTCATCCTCTGGGGAACATGAAAGTGCATACCAAATATGATTGTAGTCCATCCAATCGATTTTGAGATATGTTGCTTTGTAGTTACATGTCAACTGAATGGATGGACAACACTGCCATCCTTATCAGCCTCATAATGAATCATGAATTGAGGCTGCGAGTGAGAACAGTGTCCCATGCTCTCAACTGGGATAAATTCAAAAGACTTGCCAAATTGTTTCTTATTATTTTGGTAATCAGATAGCATATGCAATTTGGAGGATTAACCGGTAAAATAGTGGGCAGTCAACAATGACAGCTCAGTTTCAGGAAGTCAATTTCCTATTATTTTACTCCACAGATGTTTGAGAAAATACTTACAAAAAAATGCCTGGAACCAAGCCAACTAACTACAAGATGAATTGTGACCAGGAAAGGTAACAGTGAAGGAATTATGCTTCACATAAACCAATGCAATTTATGACTTTCCACAATTTCCAGTTCCTACCCCTGACAGCTTGGTTGAATCTTGAATTCAGTGTTGCAACATGTTGTGTTGTGTGTATGTAGTCTTTCATGTTGTGTATATAGTGATTGTATTGTGTAAGTCACCAAATGGTATAGTCCTTTGTTCCAGACTGTAATCACCACTAGGGCAGTGATTACAAATCTACCTTTGGTGGTTACAACATTATGGTTAATAATCACTGTCCTCATTTCAGAATATGATTGGGATGTCAATTCCAGAACTTCACTATTTAGCTCTATATTGATTTTTTTGTTTTGCCTGTATGTTGTCAGCATAATTGTCTGTGTTCATTGATAATGACACATTCCAAAAGTGAAAGTGATGAAGTACCACTGAACATGGCACCAGGATCTCTCATATGAGCACAGCCCCATGAGCTGTGATGCTGAAAACACTTGACTAATCAGATTGTGTGTGAAAACCACTCCATCTTTGCAGTTCTTAATCAAGCATGGTAATAGGGCGAGGTAAGGTAAATGGGAAATAATTTCTCCTTCACTAACTTCACAATTCATCAAAAATGGAAGCCCACTCACATGGAGCGGAAGAGCTTTGGACTGGGGGCACGAGCTGTAATCACTTGAGAGATGGTGAAAGAACATGCAGTTTATGGGGCAACAATAATGGTTCACCATTTCCCTATTTGCCCTTTAAGTTCCCACACACTTAAGCAGCAGGAAAGAAAAAAACAGTAGAGAACGAGTCCAGACTTACCCATAAATCTCAACTTTGTAGGTCCTACGGGCCGAGTTAGCCCTCCTTCTTCGGCCATTATGTCTGTCGATCGTTGATGGGACAAACACACACCAGCTGCTACTTGTATCTGTACAGCATTTTTAGTCTTCAACTCGCCTCAACTCACAGTTTCCATAGTAACGGGCTGGGAGGAATTGAAGACTGAAAATGACATACAGGACATTTGGTGTCTCCCTCCCCCTCTCTCTATGAGATGAGGGCGATGATGAGTTGGCAGAAAAGTCTCTGTAAGGTCAGTTATGGCAGTGCTGGGGTTTGAGCAGGATGGTAATGTGAAACCGCAACAGATAGAAGTGAAAAGGGGCCCTCGTGCCTGCGTGATGATGATGAGCAGTACCTGGAACAGAGCAGCTAACTTTTGTCTTGACTTCTAACTTCACAAGAAAACTCCCACAGTATCTCTAAAAGGAAAGTTAGAACTGAAAAAAATATCCACTGCTCTGAAGACTAATGTAAGAGCTTGATAAGATATTATTGTCCTGTATTTCTGGCTCTCCTCTATACAGTACATGAATTCCATTCAAAAGAGTCCGAACTGAATCTCTCTGGACCCTTACACAGCGTTTTGTGCCTCACTTAATAGAAGAGATGATAGAGATTACATTTGGGAAATTGCCTAGGTCTCTATGAGGAATACAAGAAGATACTTTTATTTTCAGTGAAAAGGACCCTATGAAATAAAACCATGATTTTATCTTCTGTTATTTATCATGAGAATGATGAACTAGGCTTCAAAAAAGAACAAAACATCTTTAATCCTGGGACTTGAAATGTCCAAACTTGTTCATGTCTTGGACAAAAAGTACTGTTGAAGAGAGACAGTTAATAAAGTAGAATTCACTTCCAGAATATGATACTGTATATCCACCCTTGGAGGTGGGGGGGGGTGGGGGGGGGTTCAGCTGAAGTTCAGTATTCACTGTATTATCATTTGTAAACCAAGGTCATACGTTACCCGTGAAACTATCCTTTCAAAAATCAATGCAATTAATCATTTTAGAGGAAGATCCCCCCCACCTCCTCATGCCCCACCCTAAATCCTGAATATCTCATTTAGGAATGAAGCTCATACATTTTGTCTAATGGACTTGGTCTCCTCTTACGTTGAAAAGCCATTGCAGCAGGAAATTGTGTGATCAGCTGAAAAACTTAGTACATCAGTAAAAAAAAAGAAAAAAAGACAGCTATTAGTTAAAGTCAAGATTAATGCAGCGATAAGCTTATTCTTGATCATTTGGATGGCAAGAAAGCTGCATCTAAATGTTTCTGTAAAACAATGAATGACTTTAGAAGGCACATTAATCAGCAAGGCCATTAGTGAGGGTCTGCTGCAATTGCATCTTTTTTATGTTTTTTTGGAAGACTTTTTTTTTGTTGTTGTTGTTTTTTGTTTTTTTGGATGGACCACCTCAAGGTCACAAACTAGAATTCATTAATATTAACTAACAGAGACCGCAGACTCCATTATCATGGCCATTTCCTAAAGATTAAAAATTTAGGACTATTTATCATTTCTTGATGTAAGCTATTCATGCTCACTAGTGCAATTTTCTCTTTTGTCTTTTTTTCTGTTTTGCAGCCAACAGGGTACTTTGCCAATACTTACAGTAATATATTATCATGTACCAGAACGTACCTGCAGTCCATATATTTGCATTCATCTAGGGCAAAACGGGGAATGTAAATTTTATTTTATTTTATATGTATGTATTTTGTATGTACTGGAATTATATATTTCATGTGGTAGAGTATATTGTCTTCTGTCTGAAGTTCAGTCATAGCTTTTGTCCCTTAACTTCTGCCATTCCTAGAATTGAAATCTTCATTTCTGCAAGAGCACAACAAAGGGTTGCTGGCTATGAAGCTCCTTATCCTATTAAATCCAAAATCAGATAACCTCCTGGATTTTGCTGGAAATACCCTAATTATATTCACAAGAAGGAGAACTTCAGATCCATTTCAACGGTATTTTTGGGCACAGTTCTGTCTTGACTGGGCCTGAAATTGCTAAATGAGCTCTGTCTAAAAGAATGATTTAAAAAATAAAACAGGAGCAGAAAAACCACTGTATCTGTCAATCAGTGGAAGGGATGAATTAAACAACAAATCAGAGGTGCATGACATACACGACACAAGGCTACTTTAAGGTCTGCCGTGATGAATTATTTGGAAAAAAACAGCCTTTGTGTTCCTGAGCCTTTAAACTTTAATTTGGTGTTGTATGTACGGCTGGTTCTTAATCAGATTTGGTACACCACATTCAGGCCACTAGAGGCATAACAGAGGAATGACTTATGAAACAACTAAGCCTGATGTTACAATCCACTTCTCTGCCGTGGTTGCCTGTGGGCTTTCATCCTGTCTCCCATCTCTACGGCCCTCCGGCCAAAAGAGCATAACAAGACCCTGCACTGCTTCGTGCTATAACCAAAGGTCTATAAAAGTTTTTGTCTCTCTTTTCCGCTCATCCTGTAGCATAGTTACATTCAGTAGTCACACATTGTTACATTTAAATTCACTGAGGTGTTGAACTTTCAAGAATTCTTGACCACGAATTTAATAAGACTGAGATTATTTGACAGGGTTTCCGCATTCAATTTCAGGAGAGCAAATAAAACGTTCTGAAGTTCAAGGTCAGCAGCAGCAAGAAGGAGTTGAATGAAACTGGACCTTAGGCGTTTCTGTTTCAAGAAGTAAGAAAAGACATTCATAAACCCACAGACCTTCCTAATAATAATCCCACAAATCAAGAATAAACTAGCATTAAAACATAATCATGACAAAAACTCGAAGAGATATTCTTGTATACTGAAATGTATACTTAGAGTGTTTTAGTGAACACCATGTCCTATCAACTGGCTTGACACACCAGAGTCACACTGAAACCTGTGCATTTTTCCTCTTCAGCAGAAAAAAAAAAAAAAAAAAAAAAAAAAATATATATATATATATATATATATATATATATATATATATATATATATATATATATATATATATATATATTAGCCTTATACAGCAGCCTACAGAAAATGAGGCAGCTTCAGTCAAACAGTGTGAGGTTTAAACAGGCAACTGGGTATTTCACAATCAATGGCTATGACATATTGATTCAGTCACAGGAGGTGTAGGCTAGTTTGTAAAAGCCAAAAAATAAACACTGTTGTGCCTTCATTAAAAATTACAAGATGGCTTTTGTTTTACTTTTCTTTACAAAGACAGAAGTGGATGCCCAGTGAGTTTATGAGCAGAATAAGCCACGTCTTTACTTTCCTGGGGGACTGAAAAAATACCTCCTGTAGGAAAACGCACAGTGAAGAAAATAATGGAACAAAGGCTTGTGAGGAAGTGGGGGCCGGACTTCAGCTCCCTGTGGTAGCAGTGGCAGTAGTAGTTGTTGTAGAAGAGGCATAAGTGCAGTAAAATTGAAAAGAAATGAAAAGGAAATCAACTAAAAAGAGGCATGAGAAAATTTCCAACACTTGGATTTGGATCATACAAGTTTCTATATGTATATGTTTATGCTCTGGTTGATATCTTAAAATGAAATATAATTCAGTTGAAGAGCAATACAGTGTGTAAAGTTGAGCTTAGTCACTATCTCTGCAAGGGTTCATTTTGGCCAACCGTACAATTAATTATTAAAGCTTCTGGAATGAATGGACATATTGAAGACAATGTGACCGCCCCCTCTGGTTTTACAGGCAACAGAAGAAACAGCCCACCTGGGAGTGGTCACAATCACATGAAAGGATGAATCGAGGTGATTACACTGTATATTAGATTTGGCCGACGAGATCAGAGATGTGCTAAAACGGAAACTTCAACAAGAGGGAAAAAGGCAGTGTGTCATCCTGTTATTGTGTGACCGATGTCATTACATGGCTGATTACTGGACCTTGTGATGCTCCCTGGTACATTCACTTGGAGGAACATCCATCACACAGTTACCACTTGATTAGGATTTTTCGGTGCAACTTCTCATTGTTGCTTTGAACATATTACCATTAATAGATAATTTATCTGTAAAACTGCACTGGGCAGCTTTTACCAGTTACTTTTCCTAAACTTGGCAGGTTAACATCTCCACAGTAACACCAATGTCTCTGATCTGATTATCCCCGATTGCTTGTTTTTGGATTTTGAGTACCGTAGTGCTTTAACAGGATTTGGGGATAAAACACATTTTCTTAAGAGCTGAAATAAAACAGACTTATGGCTTGTGCAGTGCTAGCCCACTGAGCAGTAGATATCATTTAAACATTGCATCAATGCTGTAGCTCTCATATGCTGTGGTTTGTTTTTGGCTATGTAGCCTCAAACCCACTTTGAGAATAAGCAATAACCAGACAAACTTTAAGTAATACATAAACATTTCATAGGCAGCTGAGGAATTCATTTGTACAAAATAATGCTTTATGCTTCGCCATGTGTTCCAATACATTCAAATACAGTCTATAGGACACTGACATTTCCTAACTTGCAGACCCTGTGTAGCTGAGTTTTAGCCAAGACATCCTTTTAGACCTCTTAAACATCTAACCAATGCAAAATTGTAAATCATTCTTGCCTTCTTCCCTGTGGTGGTTAGGCTTTGCTAGTAAATTTGTGATGATTTCAGATAAATGATAAAAAACATCAACTCCAGAAACAGCACTTCCTCTCACCTGCTTATTCATGAACATATAGATGATTGGGTTGACGACTGTGCTCGTCTTGGCCAGGATGGAGGGGATGATGCTGGCCTCGGGTGTGACCAGGCCTTGGGGCCCAAAGGTGGCGAGCAGCGCCACGATGCCATAGGGCAGCCAGCACAACAGGTAGCAGACCACCATGATCACCACCATGAAAAGCACCCGCTGCTCCCGCTTCCTGCTCAGAGCTGCATTGATGCCACTCACCTGGGGAGAGAGGAAACGAGACATGGAGGGAGAGGACAGGGGGGAAGGGTGGGGTTGGAGGGGTGAGAAATATGACTTTAATGATTTTCAAAGCTGACAAGAAAGAATTTGTGATGGCACAGTGTTTTCAGAAATACCCAGGCATTTGACATTAGCCACGTTTTGACAAGCAAGGCCCCATGTGGCCGGAATTCATCTTTTCTCTAAAGCCGCTGCAGCAGAGCAAGGATTGTAAGGAAATAAAGTGCAGGAGATGCCAAAAAAAGGAGAGGTCATGGAGGACGAAGAAAATGATAGAGAGATTGAAGGATGCACTGAGAAGTGGAGGGAGAGGCACGCAGTGAGAGGAAGAGGAGGCCAAGAATTCATCAGCACATCTCGAGAAGTGTCTTCCTCAATAAAGAGAGAGGCAGAAATGAGCAGAAGCTACAGGAGAGGAAAATGACAGGCAGTGCAGAGAACACTCTGTTATCGCTGATCACTGGATTTCCTGGAATTCCTATTCACTCACACAAGTACACACACACACACACACACACACACACACACACACACATTAAACACAATCATTTCCTGAAAAAAGACACACAAACATGGGAATATGCATGCATGCACTGGCACACAATCTAACAAACACATGAACATAGGTGGACACATGTACACATACACACATACGTGCAATCATGTCGTGACAAACACGTGAACATGGAAAGAAGCATGTACAGACACACACACACACACACACACACACACAGTGGCATCTGTCGGAGGTCTGCAACCTGATGTTCTTATCTAAGCTACAACGCACAAGTTGGGCTAACTAATTAACACTCTGCTGGCCCACTGGCAGGCCCAGCTGACATATCGTCTCTCACAGGATCTAGAGGACGCAGTGAAGATACTGGCATCATATGAAACCAGACAATCTAAGGAATCCATTGATGTCAAATATGCCATGCTGGGTTGTCGGCAAGGTGGCTAAATATGGCTCCAAAGTGAGCAATTTCAAGAATGGAGAGCTCACCATCCAGTCACTGAAAAATGAATCTCTCACAGAGATATCCAAATGTCAAAAGTTTTTGACACCAAATCAAAGCATGAATTTTTCTGTGGTGTTTCTCAAGGTCGTGGTGTCCTAATGTGGTATTTTGGAGGGTTCTCTCACCATTTCTGTTTCACTTCAAGTGGTCAAAAATGGTTCAGTTTTTGCACCGGAACTGTGTAACAAATGGTATCAACCCAAAAATAACTGCAACAACCTATGACACATACCTGAGCATGGGGATGGCTGTCATATACTCCTGTCAGTGGTTGGGTCGGGTTCAGGTGAGGCTAGAAACATCATGACACAGGCTGGGCTTGGGCTTGTATTACAGGGTTCTAGCATCTCTTGAGTTTGTTGTGTGTGTAAACTTTGCTCATTTTCGCAGTGTTTTGTCAGTAAACAGTGTTAGTAACTCAGTGCCTCAATGGGGAGGCATCACACTACCGTCACCCACTGCACAAATACACACTCAGCCACTGTTGCCACAAATACGTATGTGCAAACACACACACACAAACACACACACACGGGTGCACACACACACACACACACACACACACACACACACACACACACATAGTCACAGAGACTTATTTGCTATGTACACAATCTTGCACTTCTATCTTTGTGAGCACATTCTATTGATTTCCATTCATTTGGACAGCCCTCTGCAGCCTTTTCCAAACATTAACCCTTACCCTAACCTTAACTTAAACCCAATTCAAACCTTAACTCTAACCTTAACCAATAAGCCACACTTTACCTTTGTAGGTGCAGTTGTGAAGACTGGCCAAAACGTCCTCACTTCCCAAAATTGTCCCATTTCTGTGGTTGAAAAACATGTTCTGCTCCTCACTATGTAGCATTTACAAATACACACCACACACACACACACACACACACACACAAACACAAGACTCATATTTGCATTTTACGCACACCTTCCCTATCCGGAAACATGAGCTGTCTCTTTTTGCCTGTCTGCCTGATGCGCACATCATCCGCTGTCAGTCAGCTTCATCACCATGGAGACAGACACTGACAGGAAGCCACGTTCAAAAAGGTTCCAGTCGGTGACATATTTTTTATGTGGTGGGATGGGTGGGTTGGGTGGGAGATGGATGCTAATAAATAGATATGCTGTGCAGATAGTTACACACACAGACAGATACGCACACTCACGCGCACGCACGCACTCACTCACTCACTCACACACACACACACACACACACACACACACACACACACACACACACACACACAGTCATAAGTAAAACAATCAGACTGGAAAAACAACATAACTAAAACATTAAGAGAGGAAAACTTCACAGGTCCAGCCATCAATCATCACTCTCATGACAGCTAATCATGGAGAAAAGATTCTTCCCCTCTCTCTCTCTGGTCTCGCTCTCCCTCTCCCTCTCTCTGCCCATCTTTCTATCAATCAATCTCTGCAGACATACATCCATACGTCCAGAGACAGCATACTTATATTTAAACACACACTATATACAGCACATATGCAGGCCTTCATGTGTCTATGCACACTTTAAGGGTCTAGTCAGTATGCCGCGGTGCTCTTCCCCTGCATTATTCTGCTCACATTACCGGCAGTGCAGTGAACGTACACATTACACTATATTCCATTGCTGTCACTCACCCTGCTGCATTTGCATAAATATGCACATTAATATAGCACTCAGCTATCACAAGACAGGCAGACTGTTTGTACTATTGCCACAATGTGATACAGAGCAAATAAATGGTTTTTGATGGTGATGGACTAATCAAGTGCGGCCACTGATTGACAGCATGTTCCTGATGAGCACTTTTCCCCTCAGTGGGTTTCCACTGGGATTAAACTCTGGGGTCCATTTGTTCCTTTAGTTTGGTTTGTTGGGTAGCATTAAAACCTGGGTGGCACCAAAAAAAGCCCATCAAGACGCCTATTTAGATTACTTCTCTTAAGTAGACTAGATTACTTTTCTTGGTAACAAAGCATTGTAACGGATTATGTTTTAAACTTCAGTAATCACATTACAGTTATTGTTTTGATAAAAAAATGTCATAACTTGTGTTACTTAAGCATACTGTAGACTGAGTTATCATGGCAAATTTAACACTTCAACATACACGTCCATCAATGATTGACCACTGATCAAATCACATGTTCCTGTGCTCGGCTGTATCTGCTTCCCAGATAGCTGGTGAAACGAAAAGAGACCAGAGTCACAAAAGTAGCCTGCAGTGAAACACACTCGGAGACGGTTCATTTCATTTATTAAGTTTATTTCATCAGAGACTAAATTCATTAAACTCAAAGAGGAAAAAGGTGCGTTGTACCAGATATAGATAAAAAGTACATTCCCATCTGCAGTCATTTAGAAATCAACATCTGCTGGCTCCGCACAATCATATTAATTTTGAAAGATATTGATTCTCAGCAGGGGAATATAATACAGTAGCTCAGGTGTCTGGTGAGGGCAACGTGAGCCATTTAATTTTACATGTTTTCTTACACTTAGATCGCTGAAGATATAGAAACTACCCATCACCACATTGGGTAATAATTTGTGTTTCATTTGACATTGCGGAGATAGAGACTAAGCTCAAAAATGTTGAAAATAGTCCTTAAAGGGTATTTATCACAGCTGATATTCAACCAAGATAATTTCACTGAAAACCCCTCTGACTGATGTAAAATCATGTTATATTTAAGGTGAATTTCACACAAATGTTTCGACACCTCGAATCATGACACTAATCTATTTATGTGTTAGACAGAGTCATTTGTGCAATTTATAAAGAATAACATGTTGTTTTCTGGGTAACTTCCTTGTAAAGAATGACAATGAAATTAAAACCAGTACTATAAAAAGACCCCAAACCCCCCCAAAACATAAAACTTTTTTTTTTTTTTTTTTTTTTTTTATTAGCTGGTATGAACAGCAGAAAAAGGTCAGATACAGCAAAGCATGTCTGAATGAACAACAATGGTTTCACTATGGTTTAGTCGAAGAAAACACACTGTTGTGGTGACTGAAACTTTAAAGGGTTATTTTGGATTTATCCACAGTTTGTGTATTATTAACCAGTTTGGAGAAGCTGTCAGGAGAACATGGACTGAAAATCTAGCAATGCACTGTTGGGTGGGGGCAGAGGCAAAATGTACTTTAGCCACCCAAAAAAATCAATATCAGTTTAAGTGTACTCTATATTTAGAATATTTTCACCACTTTCCCCTGCCGTCAGACAGCCCTTTCCCTTGACACTGCATTTTCTCAACTGCAGAACTTCTGTATTCCTACACATAAGTGCAGCTGGGCCGCACTTTGTATTACACTGGTTTGAGCACCCACAGCACCTTTTACAGGGGCTTTGGAGTCAGTCATCTCCTGCCTGCAACAACACTGATAGTGCCTGTCCTACGCTCAGCAGCAAATGGGACAGCGAGAGGGACTGTCCCAGGACATAGGAAGGAAACTGGTTTGATTCCCATAAGAAAAAAATCCATCCATAGACCACAACATATGCTGCCAAGAGTTGAGTGAGAGTTACAGTACCATCTGTACCAGCAGAGCTCTCTTGACACAGAGGTTCAGCTGCCCTGTGGCACAATCATTTGAATTTCTGTCTTTTTACAGGCTTCTCATATAAAGTAATCATAACTTTCTTTATGGGTTAAACGTAAAGGTCCCCCGACATTATGACTCATAAAAAGTTCAGTTTAACCTCTCGTCTGGGAGTTAGTTCCGAACCATTTAGACTTTCTCACTTCGTCAGCTCTAGAAAATGGACAGCTAATGGCTCCAGCTGCAGCACTGATTGGATAAACAAAGCAGGGGAAATTCAGGGAAATTGACACTAAGTGTTGAACAATTGCAATCAAAGGCTTGGAGCTGGCTGGCTGCCTTTATTGGGAGTCTGTTTCAAATGCTAATCAGTGATCCCCAAGTCATATGATTAATACATCTGAGTCATATCTGTATTTGTTGTCACACAGATCAGGTAATACAGGGTCAATCCATGGAAATTCAACAAGCGCCTCCCACCTGACCCCATCAGAATCAGTGGATTTCTTTCTATAGTATCCTTTGCATATTCAGTGAAGCCGATGCAAAGATGCAAGATGCAAAATCTTCATACCATGAATATTTTCTGAGTTACAGTTCCTCAAAGTACATACGAGTAGGTCGAAAGTTTGTGCTTTTTTAGTCACATCGTTTTTTTTCCTAGCATTTTTGAGCCCTCAGAACTTCATTCCTAATAGAGATAGCCACATGAAATTTTCAGCGCTGAAAATCTTTTTTTGATCAACACATTTTTCTTCTGTAGCAAACTTTGAGCATGAATATCTTGAATTTCCATAGCAAGACTGCACCAGTTTAATGTCTGTGAGACAGTGTAGTAGAAGCAAGCATTGATATCCTGGATGGGTCATATATTTTCAGAGGCTTCATCAGAGAAAACTTGAAAAAGTACATTTTGTGAAAACTTTCAAGAGTAATATCAACATGTGGGATAAGTGGATTATTAAACATTTTGCATGGTTTCACTGAAGATGCAAAAGATATTGAAAAAAGAAGAAGAACAACAACAACAACAACAACAACAACAACAAAAACAGCTCATTCTAAGAGGATCAGATGATTTTTTTTTTTTTTTTTTTTTTTTTCTGAATTGGTTGATTTTATGTGGAGTGACCCTACAGCCTTGTCAAATGTTCAAAAGTCCAAGCTCGGTAATGAGCATCAAAATAGCAGTAGGTGTTTGATTAAGGACAACATGATAGCACTAAATAGGCAGTTTGTGAGCTGAGAACAAGGCAGTCTTTCTTTTTAGTTCTGTATCATGACAGTACATAAGAGAGCTGCAGATGATGGCCAAGGAAAGCTGCTCTGCTGTTGACAGACTGAAGAAAGACGGGTGGGAAAGGTTCGTCAAGACACAATATCTTCACAGCCCACGCTGACTTAATTAAATATAGTGGCTAATTTTCTTCTGACATGACAGAGGTACCCTTGTATCCGCTGACTCCCTCACTTATTCAGACAGATCACCCTGTCAGAGATGTGCTGCATTGTTAAAATAAGTTTTGAACCCAACTTAAAGACAGACGTCAGATGAAATTTGGAGTGTAGACGTGACAGCTTTCCTGTCTGTATGCATGTCTTCATGAGTCTGCATGCATTTAAAACGCACTGTGCAAAATTTCCATGGGTTGAATTAAGTGAGAGACCTTTAGATACAACAAAGATGTGGAATATGCATATGATCTATCAGTGAGTCAGTCCAATGACGAGAGCCCATCAAATTATGCACTTATTCACATGTTTTTTTTTTTTTTTTTTTTTTTTTTTCCTATGAGTTTCCCAGTTGAGTAGAAAGTGAACAGGGACTTGGATCCAAAATTCACTTGAAAGTTCATTAAATGGTTGTCAAATAAAACATGGGGTGTAGTAATTCTAATTGAGCATCTTTTTTGTGTAGTTGTACTTTTTTGAGTGATTTTACTTTAACTTAAGTATATTTGTGCTTATGTATATTTTTGCTTTAGTATTTGCTCTTCACCACATTTTAAATTGTATCCATTCCAGAGAGCAAGTGACAGATTGTGCAACTTTCACAATAAAAGGTCAGTCAGCAAAGATTAGGATTCTGCTTCTACTTTGTTCGTTCTATTTTTTATTTATTTACTTATTTATTTATTTATTTATTTATTTATTGCCATTTCTACATTTCCAACAAAAGTTGCTTATTCCACTTATTCCATTTGTCAGTTGAGTCTGAGGCATCCTCACTTCAGTCAATCAACTTTGCGCAATGCACCTTTAAAAGAATGTAGTTTGAACTGTGCACTCTCATCCTTTTATCACTGCACTGTATTTACTTCACTAAACTTTTACAGCAGAAGAGAAGAGCAAAGCAGCAAAATATCAGCAAAGTCAGTACTTCTTAACTCTTTCCACTGCAGCTCATAAATAGTTGGTGCCATTTTCTCTTGATGTACACAGCAGGGGAACAGAAACAGATAAATAAAAATACAAAATATTCTGAGGCAAACTGTGCATCATGCCGCTGTCTGTGTGCACATTTATGTGGCTCTTGAATTTTAATTTGCTTGACCTCATCCAGAGTGATACATGGATATGAAGCACTTGAGTAAAAATGAATGCTGGCTCTAATATATCCGCAGACAAACCACATGCTTCACAGAAAATAGATTAAAAGAAACTTGTTGATATAGGTTGGGTGCCTTGCCTACTTTTATCTCTCTGCCCTGTGGACGGGCCAAAAAACCTCAGATTTCGAGAACTGAGTGCAATGACAAACTAGGACACCAGCAAAGCTATTTTTATTTTTAAGTGTTGCCTCTAAACTGACATCTGCAATCTATTGTAAAGGATTATGAGGAGCCTATCTGAGATTAACAGCCATAATTTATACAATCTTAATGACTCTGAAAAGTGTCAATGACGGCAATTAATTCTGTTTACTGAGAAGAGCAAAGCTGTTATTGATATCTTTTTCATACACTGCACACCATTACCCAAACAAGAGATGAGTAGAAATACATTCAAATATATCTTCATGATAACTGCACAGATACATATTTGAAAATAATTTCCTACTTTTTTTTTGTGGAATTGGGATGGAATCTGGCAGCCTTGACTGACCTCCACTTCTATTGTGCAGATATTATCTCATTATCTCTGCCCACACGGGATAGGCTGTCTTGCTTCAAAAATGTATTTACTTATTTTTTTTTTTTAGGTCTGAACTGTCCCAAAGCAAGATAGGCTCATTTACAGGCATGTGGGAAAAGATAATGAGCAACAACGCTGTATTTCAAGGCATGCTCTAAAGGCTAAAATTATGGGATTGTTGTAATTACTTGGAGAGTGGAACAGCATGACCAGTTTGTTGTTTGTGCATATATTTGTGTTTTGATATGAATCCTACCTCAGGCCTGATGACATGCTAGTTTTATTTGCTGTTTTGAAATACTCTCAGCAGCTTAGTGTTGGAGCACAGGGCTGTCCTAATTGCTCTTCAAGGATAAACAGGAAGAAAGAATTTTCTCCCTATCAAATAGTCTTATTTTTTCCAGCAACAATTTCCAGATTTTAAATACACAGTCACCACCATCATGTGAATATTTTTAATGATGAACTGATCCAAACTGCAATATAAACACTGTTTATGTAGACTAGTCGCTCCGTTTTTTTTCTTTTGCTAAAAGCCATATTCAAACTAGCAAACTAGCCTACAACTCGTTCTAACCACCAACTTTTGAGTCTGCTGTGTTAACACTGTCAAAGTATGAAAATGCAGCATACTCAAGAACAACCGTGCATATTCAGTTTGCTCAGTAATTTCAATATGCAGTTACAGCACGCAATGGAGAGAGGGACAAGCTTCTCAGGGGGCAACAGAAAAAGGAGAAGTTTGTAAACCGAAATATGCATTGACATTTTTTGTATTTTCCTTGTTTGCTGATTCTCCTGATTCTCATATTACTCTCATATTTTTTCATGTTTCATATTTTTTCATTAATGTACTCCCTTAGAAATATATATATATATATATATATATATATATATATTATGGCAAGCCGTTTAGGAAAATATTATATATATGGAATGAAAGTCTGAATATATGGAATGAAAGTCTGAATATATGGAATGAAACTTGAATATTTTGAATGAAAGTCTGAATATATGGAATGAAACTTGAATATATGGAATGAAACTTGAATATATGGAATGAAAGTCTGAATATATGGAATGAAACTTGAATATTTTGAATGAAAGTCTGAATATTTTGAATGAAACTTGAATATATGGAATGAAACTTGAATATTTTGAATGAAAGTCTGAATATATGGAATGAAACTCGAATATTTTGAATGAAAGTCTGAATATATGGAATGAAAGTCTGAATATATGGAATGAAACTTGAATATTTTGAATGAAAGTCTGAATATATGGAATGAAACTCGAATATTTTGAATGAAAGTCTGAATATATGGAATGATTTGAATCTATGGAATGATTCATTCCATATATTCAAGTTTCATTCCATATATTCAAGTTTCATTCAAAATATTCAAGTTTCATTCCATATATTCAGACTTTCATTCCATATATTCAAGTTTCATTCAAAATATTCAGACTTTCATTCAAAATATTCAAGTTTCATTCCATATATTCAGACTTTCATTCCATATATTCAAGTGTCATTCAAAATATTCAGACTTTCATTCCATATATTCAAGTTTCATTCCATATATTCAAGTTTCATTCAAAATATTCAGACTTTCATTCAAAATATTCAAGTTTCATTCCATATATTCAGACTTTCATTCCATATATTCAGACTTTCATTCCATATATAATATTTTCCTAAACGGCTTGCCATAATATATATATATATATATATATATATATATATATATATATATATATATATATATATATATATATATACATATATATATATATATAAGTTAGAATTTAGTGTGTGTGCAGTATTATGTTTTTGTTTAGGTATTTTTTCTTTAATAGGAAAATAAATTGGGTGGTGTTTGCTAGTGTACAGCTTGCACAGAAGCTGCTCTGTTTCTTGACTGACTTATCACAGCACCATTTTGTGTCACTATTTTTCTACTTTTCTATTTGTATCTGGAATTATTTTGAAGCTGCACTGACAGTCCAAAACAAGGGCATTGGCTGGCCTGAGCCTAAAGTCTTATATCATTGTCCCCTGGAGGAAAATTTTGGTAAAAATACCTCTAAAATGATCAGTTTTTGTGCTTTTTTTCTTTCTTTTTTCTTTTTTTTTAATATAAGGGTCTATATACCATATGGTTGTGCAGAGTTGTGGTGCCGCTGTGTCCCAATTTCAGACTGATGGATGCTCTGTAGCGCTATGCTGAAGAGGAGAAGATTCAGCTCTCACCTTTCCCCTACTGGAGCCACAATACAGCCAGTCATCTTTAACTCTGCCACTTTTAAGCAGAGCCCCCAACTGAGCAAGATTGAATGTCAGACTGCTGCTTTGCCTGACCTGATTCATCAATTGTGTCTGGGCAATGTGTCTGAGGGCTTTTAGGTGGTTTACTTAATCGTAAATAGTTGCAAGCTGCCCATTGTTTTATAGTGTGGCCTCAAAGTCAGATTTTACACTGATTGTAACTGTTTTGTGGAATGTCCTGTTAAACGTTTTGCGGGATACACATCCCTCCTTACATCCTCACTTGAAGGGCTCACCTTAATCATTGCCTATTTATTTTCCACTGAGTATCACAGTGTGCCCTATTTAATGTTGTAGTCAGTTAGTGTTTTAGCTATTTAGCTGTTTTGGTTATTTGTTATCGTAAAATAAAGGTTTTGGCTTACATTTATGGTGGTTCTTTCTTCATTCCTCAGGTCCTCAATGCAACAGTTATCCTGTTTGAATAATACATTTTTTCGATTGTGAACTGAATGCACCACTCTTCTTGAACAATTTGCTTGTGTCCGCACCCAGGTGGTAGAGGTCTACAATAATCAGTGGGCTTATGTAGAGGTATTCCGTCTGTACCCTCTGTGCACTGTGCTGGGTCACAAGAATACACACCAAACACCTGTGTCACAACCACAAACATGCCACAATTCTCCTTTCCTCACTTTGGTTGGCTGATATTACATTATTCCTGAGCTGAGCTGGCAGTGGCACCACCTACTAAGATGGCTGGCTCAGTGGGACCATCCAGCTGCTGAGGCTAACCAGAGAGCGCTGCTGTTCTGTTTTTGTGGGGGAAAAAAAACTTTTGTATTATCATTGTTATGGCGTCTGTGGTGTGTCCTGTCTCTACCTGTCACCTTTGCTCATCACTCAGTAAATGCAGGAAGGATGATAGTGACAGCAGCAGCTGCTTGGGGGTGAGACCAGACCAGATGCAGCCACATGCCAGAAAGTGTGTGTGTTAGGTGGTGGTGGTGGGGTTATTCTACAAGTTGCTGCTGCCATGAAATGAAAAAAAAAAAAAAAAAAAAAAAAATGAGACAAAACTTAGGAGATATGCTTAGATTAAATTTTTCGACAGGACATTATGACTGATTTCAATATGGCACACTTTACAAGTTTTTGCCATAAAAAACAATCTGCCACTACTTCCATTACCAGCTCCCGAGAACCCAGATTTATTGATGCCTATGTTGAAGCCAAGAGGTAACCTTTTAACTCTTCTCATCAATAAGCCAGAGCAGACGTAGAGGGTAAAGTGTGGAATTCTCCCCTGAGTGAACCGGGGGAAATGGTCCAGTTTGGATTTGACACGAGGCCAGCAAGAGGGTGTGTGGTCCCTGGGGTGTAGGATAAGTCAGCTTCGGTATGTTTCAAACACATCAAACTGGTCTGAAGGTGGGTGGAGGAGAGTGACTGACACAACCCTGCTGACGCTGTGCTCAGGCCAGGCTGAAATAAATCAAAGAGCAGCCATCACTGTGCTTCAGAGGTGGCAAAAGTACTGACATTCTGTACTTAAGTAGAAGTAAAGATACCTGTGTGAGAAAAGACTCTGGTAAAAGTAGAAGTACCAATTCAACTTCTTTACTCAAGTAAAAGTAAGAAAGTACAGGCTCTGAAATGTACTTAAGTACAAAAGCAAAAAGTAAAAATGATTTTTTTACCATTAATGATACATATACCTTTTTGATAACTTTTTGACAAAAAAAAAGTTCAGGGCACACAAAACAGGAACTTTTCCTCTTTTATTAACAACCTGCAAAGTGCTGGTACAGAGAGAATAAAAATCACACAACAGTCTAGTTTTGCTGCAAGCCCAGTTTCACACAATATCAAGACTGAACTGACCAGAGGTCTTGAATGAGTACCTTGATAACAGCTTTGGTACTCTCAATACTATACCTAACGTATATGACTTTTAACATTTTTTTTTCTTGCTTCTCCGACTCTGTTTTGTTGTTGGCTAAAATTGTCTTCCCTGGCAACTGTCTTCCTCCATGTCTCCAGATTTCTCTTTATGGTTTTCTTTTTCTTAACTGCTCTCATGCCCCGCGCCCTCTCTCCCTTTCCCTCTCTGTGCAGGGTTTCCTCCAGGATTTTTTGAAACTGTGGGGGAGGGCTTCAGCGTTAATGTTAATAATTTTTACCATGGATCTTTTGTAGCCCAGAGGAGATATGTTGCTCAAACACTTGGTATGTAGTGTTGGTGTATGTTTATGAGTTGTAGAACATAATAAATTATTTTGAAGGAGTAGATGTTTACCAGTAAGCTTGACTCCAATAATTTAACAATATGTTAAATTATTATTTGTTTTAATAATGTAAATTACTTATCAAACAGACCTAACTATTCAACTACCAATGAATGAGCAGGAGTATGCATGTGATAACATAGATTGAAAAATTAGCTGAAGTGATACCTCTTCTCTGAATAGACAAGCTAAGCCAGTGTGCTGCTGTTAGCCAGTGAAACTAGAGCGGAGTGGCAACTCTTCGCTTTGTTACACAATCTATGTCGATGTGCTGCTGTAGCCTCGAAACTTTCTCTGCCTTTTGTTCTCGTACGGTGCCGGTGCAGTTGTTGTAATGTTTTTTCTTGGTGGTAACGAGCCCGCCCGCCCCCACCAAAAAGAGAGAGAGAGGGAGAGAGAAGTAACGAGGCTGTTTTGACAATGTAAGGAGTAAAAAGTACAGATAGTTGTGTTCAAATGTAGGGAGTAAAAGTAAAAAGTCGGCAGAAAATTAAATACTCAAGTAAAGTAAAGATACCTGAAAAATCTACTTAAGTACGGTAACGAAGTATTTGTACTTCGTTACTTCCCACCTCTGCTGTGCTTCCATTTCAACTGACTACTCACACAAGGACTTTACAGAACATTACATATCATACTTTGCTTTCCCTTTTACCATATCTTTCTCTCTTTTTCCTCTCTCTATTTCTATTGCTGGGAGCTGGTTGCCTGCTTTTTCAGTGTCATCCACGCGGCAGAAGATAAATTCCTATCTCTCCATCTCCAAATGCCTTTTCTCTCCAGTTCCCCTGCATTTATCCTGAGAAGGCTCTTGTCTCCTTCCCTCTCCGTGTCCTTAAAATCTCTCTCTCGCTTTATCCAGAGGATTTTCCATCTCTCTCCACCTCTGCCTTTTCTTTCCCACTAAGCCCCCCGTACTAATTTAGCTTATTACACATGCAAATATCCATATCCACAGCAAAAAGCAGGAGGAGAGAAAACAATAACAACATTCAGCGATGAAGTGCTTTGCAGGGCTATAAGAAAAAGAAAAAACAAATTTTCGATGATGGTTGCAAGCGACGCCGCATTACACCACTGACTCAACAGACCTCCCCTCCAATCTCCTCCCCTCTCCTCCCTTCCCCATACACACACTTCCATATTAGCACACTCTAAGTGTTTGTAATTAATCCACATAATCAGTTAATTTGGAGTCTACAGACCAGCTAAATGGATTACAGGGTCGTAACCTGCTTGCCAGCTGAAAATCTCTGTTGCTCTGGGAGGTTGGAGGCAGTTGATACCTCCTGTGCCTTTCCCAGCTGCCGTCTGCCCTCCTCAACACTCAGACCTGACGTTTTGGTGGTGGTGAGACAGGGTGAGCATCAACATAAGAGGTAGAAACAAGGAGAGTGAATAAGTGATGTACGGCAGATAGATAGATTTATTTCTTTGTTGATGTATTCATTGAGGTAGTCGTTTGTTTGCATGGAACGGGTACAGATAGGCCAACAGTGGCAATTTCTATTACAGTTTCTGATGTGCTTGGACATTTTATCCTTATCTTTTAGTCTTTATAGCCTCTTCAAACACACAGCTAACCCTGCATCCTGACTGTGAGTTCATCATTGCTGTGCAGCAAAGCTTTATTCAACCCCGCGCAAACACACTTTATATTCAGTTCTAGTGGAAATAGTTTTTTTCAATAGACACCAAATATGTCCTGCTGAATCATGGGGAAATGTGTATAAAATGATGCAGAATGATGCAGAAATGATGAAGATATTCTCTAAATGATATAATGGTGCATCCATAAAATAACGGCATCTTGGGTTTGAATATTTCACTCTGTATTTAGCGTGATGCAGCTTCAGTGAAGCGCTCCAATACAGAATATGCACATGACACTGTTATACAATAGGAGGAAAAATTATGTTTTTTTCTAACTGAAGCTATTTAGATCGATAATTTAAGGGAGAGGGAGAGTTGAAGTCAGAGTTTAAGGATATAGATGAGGCAACTTTCCAACGCCAGTCCCTTGACAGACATTTACACTCAACTTCAACTATATGGACAGTCAAAGTGTACATTATTTATCTTACTTAACTTTAAGTTTTGCACAAAGAAACACACTTATGAAAGAAGACAGTATTACATGTTCAGTTAGTGTTGATGAGAGTACACAAGGTCCAAGGGGTTTATAACTGTCTTACCCATAGAGAGAGAGAGGATAGAGCTGAGTAACTTTATTATTCATCATATTTATATTATCCCATAATTGACCCATAATTTATTTGTTACAATAAAATTTTATCACCATATTTTTGTTGAGGGTTATGCTTGAAGTTAGACTTGACTTCAACATGGAAGAAATGGCTAAAGAAACATGTGCAAGATTTGACATTTGTTTTAGGCTTTCTGGTAAGGAATCCTAAATTCCCTAAATAACAACCTTTGATTGAGAAGGTAGTTTGACCAAAGTAAATACACAAGAGCAAAGAGAGGAATGGCCCAGCAGAGAGAAAGAAGGAGGGAAAGTGAGGGAGAGATTGCGATGGAGCGATAGAGGGAGATGAGAGAATTTCCCGAAGGAGGTGCGGTGGAAGCGTGGAGAACAGACTGCACGCGGTTAGATTTATGGCTGATTTGTGTTGATGGTGACTCTGTGGGTTCAATCTCTGTTAAATTGTGTGGCAAATCAGGAGGGAGAGTACGGTCCGGCTGCAATAACCTCCTAAATTTATCCCTCTTGCCGTCTCTCCCTCTGTCTTTCTGCTCCTTTTTCAGGCAACTGTTGAGTTTGTCCGATGCTCTAATGAGCAGGTGAGGCTTCCAGCTCAGCCACGATTGACCTGGTGGCAGAAAGGTGTGTAATTCAAAGTCCACAGCAGCTTGGTGCTTCACCTCAAGGGAAAATGCAGTCCTACAAGGGCACTTGGCAAAACAAACTACATCAAATTGCCCTCTCACCCGCTGTCTTCTTCATGACAAGACCCTTAGAGACTCTGGAAAATGGAGGCCTAAGCCAACTCATTTGAAGCAAGCTCTATGGTATAAGATTATAGGAATTCGTTGTGTGAAAGTCAACACTTTTGAAGCTCTTGGGAGGGGTGAGCCAGAGCAGCTTTGCAACACTGAGCCATTACGTCCTTAGCTACAAAAAAAAAAAAAAAAAATAAAGATTGGAGGCAATTTTCCGGGTTCTGTTAGAGTCAATTTGAACTCTCTATCTTCCTCTATCTTCAGCTGAAACTTTTTTTTTTCCATTTCTATGTCCGTAAGTCAGTTGCATCTCACTTTGATATACTGAGAGCCAAAAACTTATCTTGTGACTGCTGAAGGTCATTACATTAGGTGAAGAGCAAAATAGAAGAAGGCAAAGGAGTAATGCACAACTTCCTGTGGTCAGATTCCTGTGTATTTATTCCAGCGTTGTTGGCAAACTTGGAAACTACATTTAGTGTGGAGGAAACGACTGGACTTGTTATTCCACAGTTCTCTGTAGCTCTGCAAAACACCACACTTACAAAAACTGTGTCAAATCAGACAGATCACTTCAAGAACCACTGAATTTAGGGAGATTTTTTTTTCTTATGTGATTATTTATTGAACATGAACATGAATCTCATGTCACCATCAAATAGGCCTCTGATTTTCGATACAGCATTTCAGCTTTTTCAAGTCCTACGGGGAGTGTAAATGTTAATACAGAAAAAAAAATGAAAGTGAGTCACTTTGTTTTAGGCATCGTACAAACTGTTAACTGCTGAAAATTCAAAGGTTAAAAAGTACAACCTTGTTGGTGTGTGGTATGAAAATTTCTCTTTATGGTTTCCCCTTCGGCAGCGCGCTATGACAGCCGAGACCGTGCACGATATTAAAGCTGCGTTGATTCCTGGCACCAGAACATACACGCCTCAGAAAGATACATCCTCACCCATCTGATCTCACTTCTGAAAATTCCTCTGTATGGTTTCCCCTTCAGCAGTGCTATGACAGCTGAGACTGTGCACGATATCAAAGCCACGTTGATTCCTGGCACCAGAACATACACGCCTCAGAAAGCAACATCCTAACCCATCTGATCTCACTTCTCGCCCTTCCATCATCTTCCCTCCACTTTGCCAGAGGGGGGAAATGAGGCAGTCAGAGAGACAAAGATGTTCTCCTAATGCTGAGAGTCATATGAAAACATGTCAGCAACTGTAAGAATGACATCTCACCTATGAAATGTTTTACTCAGAGTGCACCTTTGTGTGCTTAGCTGTCTTGGGAGAGAAAGGTGAAATGGATCTTTAAGACTGCCACCTCCAAAAGAGACAAAGACATGATTGAACGTGCACTGTACTCACCCTGACTCATACGCTGACAACTGAAAAATATGCTACACTGGAATCTGAATGTACAAACAACAAAATAAACACAAATACATCGCCAAAAAAATCTGCATCTTAGGTCATTTTGTCTCACATTCAGTGTTTAAATCTTGTTTTTCTTTTCAAGTGAAAAAACACCAGTGGAACAACATAATCCCACCTGTTTTCCAATGCAATTGTTTGAGGAACAAGCATAAATATGTTCAAACAAGGCAGATTAAAGCAGATCAGCCCACTAGTATCAACAAAGTGAGACTTGATTTAAGAAAATTATGGAAACAAGCTGATTAGCAAAGCAAACAAGAGGGATTCTGTCATCCCACTGGCAGATTTTTTTCATTTGTTTTAAGAAAAACAAGATTTTATGAGTAAGTATGAGACTAAATAAGTTGCTAACGTGGATATTTTTTGGAGAGTACACACACACACACACACACACACACAGACACAGAGAGAGAGAGAGAGAGAGAGAGAGAGAGAGAGAGGTAAACATTATTCCTCAGTCGGTTAAAATGTTGGGCCAGTCAGGGCACTGAATTATTGTTGTTATTATTGTTGTTGTGTAAGGATATGGAGGCACTGCAGCCACTTTGAGGCATTTGCGCCTATAGCACATTATTATATGTCTGATGGATGTCTTATGTTATATGTTATATGTATGTGTATATTATTTGGTATTTGTTGTTTTGCCACGAAGAACAAGTGTCTCGGACGCAAGAAAAATTTCAGAAGAGATTCTGACAATAAAAGTACTCAACAACTCAACAACAACTCAACATCAACAACATGCACCGTGTGAAACCCTATTCTATTCAGGGACCGCTTTTACAGTATATTAAAATAGACACCCAGACATACACATGCATAGGAAAGGTAGTGCCGCCAACTCATACACAGGCTTACTACATGTAAATATATCCCTGGGCACAGACAAATAGACCTATGACACACACACACACACACACACACACACACGCATGCACGCACACACACACAGAGAGGCAGAGAGAGAGAGCACTGCAACAGAAAGACTTATACACAGCACTTTTGACTGTCTTGTTTTGCCTCAGCACTCCTGCTCCTGAGCCGGCCCAGGTGTTCTGCCAGCAAAGTTGTTGGATGCTAAACATGATTGATCGCAGGCTTTGTGTCTGCTGCATTACACTCAAACCTGCCTCCTGTGGCCTGCCAAACACTACGCCTGCCTGTCGCCCACCAAAAGGACCACTCTCAGCAAGAATCCTCACCGCTCCGCTGAGCCCGTCTACAAACACTCACCGTCCTCCTCCTCTCCAAATCCTTCTGTTCCACCCCCGCTGCTCCATCTCCCTCCTTCTCCCCGTCACATCAAGGTGTCTCCCATCTGCTAGGTCGCACAAAAGGGAGGATGATTGTTGCTTTTATTGAATGAAGAGGGGAGAGTCAAGTAAATCTGTGGAGCACTGGGGAATAAAACATCACCGGCTGCTTTCTGCAGACACACAACTTGAGAGGTAGGGAACTGGGAGTCAAATTGAGGGTGAAGCTTTGGTGAGCTGCTGAGGGAATTCAAAGGTGGATGTAGAGAATGCAGGGGCAGCATGTCTGTCTACGCAAGAGTGTGTACACCGAGGTAGGGTGCTGGGACTTTCATTTTCATTTGAAAGGAAGAGTATAGCACTGCACATGTGATTCGCAATTGACTTGTTGGCATTGTAAAAAGCTTTTTTTCACAGTTCGATTGCTTTTGGAAACATTTTCTGCCACTCGTCCCACCTGTTGCAACTTTAAATGAAAAACTACTGCAGACTGGAAGAAGCTCAGGGGAATGATGGTCTCATTCAATATCAGGAGTCTTCATGAGAATGCTTACATGCATATTAATATTCCAGTTATGACCGGGATACTCTAACATTACGTGTGTGCTGTGGCACATGTAAATGCTATATAACATTTAGAGTAAATGGGATGAACTCATACTCTAGTTATGAGGAACTGGGATACAGTATGTAGATAATGACTTGGATATTGAGGCATGTAAACATCTTAATTTGTCTACTGTTGAGTTTTGGAACTGTCAAGTGTAGTTTCCAAAATAACAACACATTTTCACATGCTCTTGCCTTATTCAGACTACTTGGTGTTAGTTAGATTACTACAACAAATGAAGAGAACTAAATTGCACATAATGGCTGGTAATTTGCACACCAAGATGTAGCTATGTGACCACTCTACCAAACCTTAAGTAGGTTGCCTTGACAGCCATGAAACTGACAATATACATTATAGGCTATAGAACATAGCCAAAAACTGCCTCCAGGCTAAAACAAGACACTGTCTTGTTTTAGCCTGTCTGGCTTGGTCTATTTAAGCAGGGTGAATAAACGTAGCAGACATGAATATTTTAGCTGGGATATGTTTATCACTGCATGTCAACTGGTATTTAAATAAACGATTTATCTCAGTTTGATGTAAAGGCTTTATCCTAAATATGACTATAGCCAGAATAAGGCTTAGGAATAGTAATGTACAGGTAAACATTAACCATGTCTAGGAGTATGCCAGATGCTGAGAACAAAATGACTGATAGTCTTTGGCAGTCCACACATTACACATGCCTGCTTTCAGCAGACACAAGTGACATCTTTGACATCCACAACGCCTCACATCCATATCAAATACCACCTGTACTTTCTTCCCCAAAGATATATGCATCCACACAAAAATATGCATCGGGACATACTGCAAACTGAAGAAGAGCATCCCATTTAAAATGAACTGGAGCTAGGAAGGAAATCTGAGGGGGGAATTGTCACTTTGCCAATGTAATGGACTTCTTGAAGGCTCTAATTTGTGTGACAGAGTTTTCTAAAATAGTCTGAGTCTTTTATTCCAAGTCATTTGATGAGTTCATCCTGAGTCAAAGTCAACAGCTGGCTGGCTCATTAAACCCCCTGGAAGATGTGGTGGCACACAGGCACATTAACTCTTCACACCTCAGCCCACTGAAACAGACACTGGCACATACTGCCATGCATATAGTCATGAACAGAGATGTACACACACACATACACACACAAACACGTGTGCATATACACACAAGCACATACACTTAAACGAACACACACACTACTATAGGTTTGCAAACAAGAGTATTGTTAACTGAATAAACTAAACAACTCTTGCTCAACCATTCAAACGTGGCTGTGCACTTCATAGTTGAATGTTATGGAAACATTATGTAAAGTGAGAATGTAAAGAACATCGCAGAGCAAACACTGAAGCTTTACAGCTCTGCATCAATATGTGTGTCATTGAATTCTTGTGCACAGGTAGTACTGTTTTTTTTTTTTTTTAAGAGAGTTATTTAATTCCAAAGCAAAACATATAAGAAGAGTCAAACAGGAAGGAGATATGGCAATTATTCATTACAAAAAAAAAAGAAAAAAAAAAAAAAAGAAATATGGACCTAAGCTGGATTAATGGGATGAGTTGAAACAGTTGGAGGTTGAAGAGTTGGATTAGCAACTTGACCTACAAGATGTCCCGACCAGGAGCAACAGAAGAAGATGTAGTTTGTCAATGAGACTGCTCAGCATGGTGATGGATATTCTCCCCGATCCACCAATTATACAGAATGTAATGCAGCAAGCAAAACGAGGGACAGCATGAAAAAATAAAAGGCAGCCAGTTGCTGCTAATTAGGATGTCCACACATTCGGGGAGTGTCAGCAAGTACAGCAAGCTTAAATAGTCCCTATGCCTTTTTTTTTCAATAAAATGTGCGTATACCACACCTCCAAAGCACTACTATTGGCTGGAAACTGCATTGAATTTCTGTGTTGTTCCTGCTGAGCACAGCAGATGGATATAGAAATGCTTATGTTGGAAGTAGAGAATCGTATGCTCCTCTGAGATCTTTCCAGCACAATTAAGGTGGGTAATGTTACCCACCTCAAGTACTCATTCATTTTGCCCTGGAAAAGATGGGAAAATAGCACAAAATGAGAAAACACCCATTCTGCAGGATGACAGATTAATGTTTTTTTTGACTCTGAGATATTGTCAGATGCTGTCAGGACACTCCCCAAGATAATGTCACTGGGCAATTGCTCTCTCACTTCTAGTGGAGTGCATGTACACCAATACTGTGGAGAAGCCCTTTTCAACCTCAATTACAAATCAAATAACGCAAGTTTACGTGCAGACAGGCTGTCTACATTTAAGTATAAAATGCCCTAAGACACATAAAAGGCTGGATTTTGCATGTGTGAATGCAAAATGATCTGGCACCAGTGAGAGGGGGCTGAGACTTGAGATTTCTGGGAGGCTGACATTTTAAAGGCACAAGCTTTTTCTGGGACACTGCAGGGACGTCACTCTGGAATTTGGCACATCCACATGCACACATACACAGGCACAGAAACACACACATACACATATAGAAGTGTGGCAGTGTCTTGCTGATAGAGGGCACTTCGGTGTGTTTTTTAGAAGGAGGTTTCAAGGGCAGCAGTTAAGTGGTCACACCCCTTAGCATGCAATTAACACAGCCCCCTGATGTTTCAAGGGTCACGGCAGCAAAACCAAAATAGCAGAAGGGCAATGAGACCATTAAGCTCCTTCTTGAGGGTGCTAAATCTCAACTCCATAATGCCAATACAGTTGCAAAAATTGCCCATGCTAATAATCACATTTCATTATGTAACTCCTACAGGCTTTAGTAAATTCCATGTATCTCTTCTGCATGTGTGCTCATACACATGCATGCAACCACATGCACACACTCCCATACACATGCACGCACACAGAGACGTATTTGCCATGTCCATGTGTTTCATCATTCATTAGCAGTAGGGTGCTAACAGCCCATCACTCAGTGTGTCCTGGAACTGCCTAAAACTCAAGCTAACACACACACACATACACACAAACACGCAAATACACATACACATACACACACACACAGATTCTCACACCTTAACAGAAGGGATCCCCTCCCTAAGGTTTTAACCACATTCAGTATGCCATGATTATTATTGATTGTCCCAGTATGACTCCAGTTTAATATATCAGGGGACATTAAATTCCAACAGTAAATTAATTACCTGCATGAATATTTAATCTGAAACAGTGAGAAAAAAAGCAATTAGGCATGGAGCAAAATGACAAATGTGAAGATTCACACTTTTTTCATTCTCAGTGTGACAAAAGATTTGTAATGTTGGATGTTTTCAGTGGTGAATATTAATATTAATCACCCCGATTACTCTACAGTGTTTTTTTTTTTCTTTTTTTTTTTTTCCAGTTTGGTAAAGTTCCTTGAAAAAGAGAAGATTTGGAGCCAGCAGAACTCTGATGATGCAGGTCACCGCACCCAAATCCCCACCTGAGGCTGACGGGAAGTTTACCAACAGCTGTCAGAGGCCCCTTCAGCCACATCTGAGGCCTGGCTCCAGCACAGACTTCAAATATTAAGCTAATGTGGTGAAAAGGAAAGTAATGCCTCTGAAGCCCATGGAAGGCATTGCAGAAATAGAAGTGTTACTGTAGCGAGATTAAGGACAGAAAATCCCTCGGATATAAGAAGAAGAAGAAGAAGAAGAAGAAGAAGAAGAAGAAGAAGAAGAGGAGGAAAACAAGCTACAAGAACACAAGACACAGAGCAGAAATGTGATTTATGAACTCAGTGCATATATACAGAAATAGGATCTCAGTCTGGAAATATATCTCCAGCAGACTGACCTCATATTTCCATAAACATACAGCATTTATTAGGGCGGGGCAGAGAGTGAGCGAAGACATGAAAATAGGTCAGGAGGAACCCAATCAAAGTGATAATATGCGTGTGCGGCCATTGCTCCATTTCCAATACAGAATTCTCAAGAGGTATGTCAGATTTATTTCCTTAGAATGAAGACAGACGGGGCGGAGCTGGGGCTGCTAACACCCTGGGCCTAACTGTATATTATGGCAAAGAATGGTTGTCATAATTTCATGGAGCACAGCAGTGTTCATCACTGTGCAAATAAAGGAACGGGTGCCTGAGCCTCTGCCATCAATAAAATGGTGCTACGCTCTACAGACAGATGGCTGCAGAGGCTGGCAGTGCCAGACCACAGTCCGTCTCACATTCAAATGCTCAAATTAGGCCACAGCTTAGTAGGTCGGGACAGAGGGAGAGCACATCATGCAAACAGTGAAATGATGTATATTTTACAAATATGTTAGGTTTTCTCTACAAACACAGCAAAAACAAAGACAGTTGATGGAGTCTGAGCAACAGAATCATTTCAGCAACGTGTATTGTTGGTTACCATCTATTGCTTTGAGAATAACGTCCGATAATCTAAGACCTGAGTGCTGAATGAAAGATGTTCATATTTAGCAGAAATCAATCATTTTAGACCTGTATGTCAAATATTTCACTGGTACAATACAACATCAAATATTACATCATGCAACATATTTGAGCAAAGGTGAGCAACATTAGGTGTTACTAATAAAACTCGTCTTAATGGTAGAGGCTAAGAATTTGATCTATAAACTTGGTGCATTTATAAAGAGACTGAAGCTTTACTAAAGCAAGATTAGGGATTTTAAAAAAATCCCTTTGATTTAAGAAGAAATGGCGAATGTTTAAAACAACATGAGGCGTTATTAATAAAACTCGCCTTGATGGTGGAGACAGTTACAGTTTTCTTAATCAAAAATGTGAATTATCATATCTGTTTCACTGCTTGCATTTTTCCCACACCAACACCCTCATTTGATCATCTGTATATTCCGTAAGCAATTCATAAAGCACACCATGGTACAAAAAAATACCACCTGCTCTAGTCAGATGGTATATTTAGACTGACCCAATAAATCACATTTATGAGCATGAAAACACTCTACTGTGACCGTCTCAGCCCATAATATCATGATAATCCTGCAGCACGTTATTATGAATAACTTTTCATGCCTTCGCCAGGAAAATTTGCATTACATGCCACAACCTCTTCTCCTCCAGAGATATACTTAGGAAAACTGACTTTTTCTTGCTGTTCTGACATATCTAGCACAAACCTGCACAATGGCTGGATAATCAGGGAGGGCTGTAAATATTCATCTATCCATTTTTCATACCAACTAATTCCTATTCAGGGTCCTATTCAGACCTGGAACATATTCCAAGCAGGCACTGGGCAGGAGGCAGGGAAACACCCCGGGCAGGTCGCCAGTCCATCACAGGACTAACATGAACAGAGGTCATGCCCACACTAAGACAGATAAATTTGAAAAACAACATTTTGGTATTCCATCCAGTAATGTTTCCAAACGCCATTTAATCTGAATGCCCCAAAATGCTCAAAGTCCCATACAAAGCACATGCACACCTGTGCACATGATCGTCACACATGATTTATACCATAGACTACTGCCTAGGTTAGATGATAATCCCATGTCATCATTTTCAATTTGTGTTGTTTCCCTGTCCAAAGTACAATGCTGGACTGGCATTTTCAAACTGACACACCTTGGAGACCATTTCCAAAACGCCCCAATTTTTGCTGGGTGACAACACTGACTTAGTATGGACAGCAGCCCAAAATGTAGAAAAAAAATCATGTGTTTTCTAATTTACCTGACTTATTATCTTGTGTATATGGACAAAAACATTCTCACTTGCTGGAAAACATGCAGAAACAGTCAGTCAAAGACTGTAATGCCTAAATAATGTGCTGGTTGTCATTGGCTGTCACCACTGTCACTATTGCTGAGAGGGCAGAGGTAGTGTAATGAGTTGCAAGTTTTGCATACTGAGACTTTGTTAGCATGGAGTTTTATGAATCAGTGCCTTGGTACCCTGTGTGTTGCACTCTACAATTAGACTACATATACTAAATGAAAATCCCCTTTTTAGGAATCTTGGGAAATTGCTTTTTTGCATCTCTAGGAAGGAAACAAATTAAAGTTAGCATAAATGGCAGTGATATACAATTTGCATATATCAGTATTCTATCTATCTAACAATAGATAGCAGGCTATCTTACCTACTCCAAAATGTTATGCAGTGCATAGTTTTGACTGAATGAGTTGTCTGTTGTTGTAACTGTGGTGACATGGTGGTGTTGTGTGTGTTACTGTTGGTTTTATTTATGTACAAGCTGTGTAATTTTGTGCTGCAGTGACTGTGAAGCCCAAGACGAATTTCCCCCTAACGGACAATAAAGTATACTTTACTTCACTTTACTTTACTCACTAAAAGTTGCTGCTGCTGGTTTGATTTAAACTTTGTACCAAATGCTACAATAGTCATGGGAAAAAAAACCCCGATGTTGGCATAAATCTGTATTATGTTCACTGTCAGTGGAGGACAGTGTCACTCGCAATTCTCTCAGATAGATGTCTATAGCACCAGAGCTATCATTATCTAGCAAGAATGTTACCATAAAACTTGCACATTTGCCAGTTTTCAATATTGGACAGATAATAGTCCTGTAAGTTATGAGGAGCTACTTTATAAGCTAAGTGTTTTTATTTGAGTTTATGTAAACCATTCCATTCAGGAGAAGCAGTGATTACACCGGGCCTGGGGGGGCTTTTGAAATAACTGAAGTCTCAGTTGAAGTCTCAAAACCATAGGTTACCCTTAAATTCTACCTTTAAAGAAAGTTTATAAGGTTCAGTTTGTGTTGACATTGTGGAGAATATGTCACTTTTATTCTGAGTTTATTACTGAGGTTTTAGTTTGCAGAGCATGGTTCGTTTAGCCAATCTGAAGAGAGAATCAGCCCCTCTCCACTGATTGGCTGTTTTCTGAGTGACATATGGTCGGGCCAATCACAAGCAAGTAACAGTCATACGTAAGATGAATTATCATCTTATTTATGATTGTCATAGCTACCGCCGAGCGTGATGTTATATAACCGTACTTGTTTGAGCCCGACTCCAATCCCGATCCACAGACAAAACTGGCATTGTACTGTGTCGGGTTGATAAAAGCTTTTTGGCCGGGGAACTGAGTCGGACTGGCTAAGTTCGCTAGCTTGTGAGCTGGTTGCCCTGGGAAGGGAAAGCGGGCTGTGGGCGGGGTCACTGTCCTCATGACATCATCAGTTAACTGAAGTGCAATCCACTCGTTTTACAGGGAGAGTTTCAAAAAACGGGCTGTGTGCACTTCTCCATTTATCACAGGTTTAATGCATGGGACAGTATGTATGTGGCCCCAAGAGCTTCCCTATCATGCAAAAACAACGGAAATTGCATTTTTCATGCCATGGGGCCTTTAAATAAGTAGAATCATCAAATGGCATCAAAATAAGCCACTTGTAAAATAACACGGCAAAGTCAGCATGGACACACACTCAGTGGCCACCTGTCCAGTCTGATGTAGTTCAGGTCAGCAGCTCTGCCTTTTATAATGTTTTATAATGTTCAGTTTGTGTAGGAGAATGTGTAAATTTAATTCTGTGTTTATTACTGAGGGTGTAGTTTGTAGAGGTCTTGTACTGGACTGCATTATACTGAGAGGTGTTTCCGATTTTGTGTCCCCCCTACTTATTTAAAACGGGGAGGGACAGAATATTGGAAACATCTGCCAGTAAAATGCAGTCCAGTCCATCAGCAGCACTATGAGCTCAGTGCCAAGCACAGAAGTGAATGAACACCTCTATTACTGTGACAACAAGACAAGCTGAGCATTATAGGCAGCAGGAGAAGAAACTTTATGGAACAACAGCTGGATTAGATTAGATTAGATTAGATTGTGCAGGTGGACCTAATACAGTGGTCTCTGAGTGTATATGCATATGTAAACTGCAAACATAAGCATCTAAACATATGCAAAATTCTATAAAAACTACATAACCTGTAATTGCGAAGTTATGATTTTCCACATTATCTGCTAAAATGTGTCAGTCAAGCAGGATGGAGTGTGAAGTTTGAACAGATCAAGCCTAAATACTGACAATCAACATTGCAGCTTCCTTCAACCTTTATTTAAGGCCAGAGAGATGTGAGAGAACACAAACAGACTGCCAAATGGAAGAGGGACATTTGTTCTTTTGTGATTTAAAAAAAAAAAAAACAACAACAAAAAAATAAATAAAACAAACATGTTTTGTGTATCAACGGAGATATTTGGTAAGAAATCTGAAAATTCGAAATTTGCAAGGAATATTTCAATCTAAAATTCAAGACAGCCGTTAAAATTTGGACCAGGCTTAAACCCACTTATGTTAAAAAAATATTACAGCTGAGAATATATATATATATTCTAGATATATATGACATATATATTATATGTTATATATGTTATTACATTAAAATATTTTTGAAAATAAACAGAGTTTCCTCCTTTGAGGTCTCAGAAGGTTTGGTTCTGACTCGGTCAGTTCCAGAATTTCCGTCACAGAGGAGCATCGGAATGCCGTCACAAAGCTCCTCTGTGACGTCGGCGACACACAGCAGACCTCTGGACCTGCGAGTGCGTCTGGAGTTTCATTTCCAAAACGATCACCTACAGTAAGCATGTCGCTGAAGGAGGTGAACGACCAGAGGAAGACAGGCTCCTCACAGCTCCGTCCGGCTCCACAGAGCCTCCACCAGACTCCCAGTCTGCTGGAGGCTCAGAGGAAGCTGGCTTTGCTGGAGGAGAGAGACCGGACCAGAGAGACCGAGATGCAGGGCCTTAAGATCAAGCTGGAGCTCCAGGAGCGTCTCAGCAGCCAAAAGATCGCTGAGATGGAGAAAACCATCGACGAGCTGAGACGCATCATCCAGGAGCTCCAGGCTCCCATCGCCCATGTTCACACCAGGTATGGACATTTTCCCTGCTGTTTACACGACTTTCTAACGGACTTTCTGACTCTCTCTCTCCGGTCATGTCTTGCTAAGCTACTCTCTGCCTTTGTTTGCATTTTTTGGAAGAAATCAAGCCAGTTTGCTCAGGTTGCACAGGGTTAATTAAATTTAAAAACAAAAATGTGACGTTCATCCAGGTTTCAGACGGTTCTATTTGGTTTGAGGGCTGCGACTGAATCCCAGCCGTGCTGATGTTCAGAGTGACAGCGCTCGCTCTCCTGTGATGCTGCTTTTATACAACACTTCCACAAACAGCTTCCATCAAATAACGAAAATAAGACGCGCCACATTATGATTTACTCATTTAGTGATAATAACAGTAAAACAGCACAGTGCTGTTATTCTGTATATCAGCACTCACTGAGCGCCTCTTGTCCAATCAGAATGAGCCACTAACAAGCTGTTGTATCATGTCTGACATGTATGGTGGTATATTATAATTGTCCTTTTGCTCTAATTATGTTGTTGCTCTAGTTTGTGATGTTTGGACAGCTGTTGATGTATGACTCTTGACCTTTAACCTTCAGCTCCGCCAGAGCTGAGAAGGAGCCAGAACAAGCTCCTGAGGAGCTCCAAAGCTCCTTCGCCGCTCCAGAGCAGAGACTAAAAGAGAAGGAAGGTGATGATGAAGCGCTCAAACCAACCTTCATCCATGTTGGCCCCCAGCTCTCCAAGGAAAGATTCAGCCGCCAAAGAGAGCTGTTCAGGGCCAACCTGAAAAAAAGGAGGGAGTGGATGCTCGAGCCTACTCCTGGATTCAGAAAGGCCCAGGAGAGGAAGGCGAGGGAGGAACAGCTCCTCAAGGAGAGACAGAGGAAGGAGGAGAAGACGGCCAGAGAGAGAGAGGCCCAAGAAAGAGAGGCCCAAGAAAGAGAGGCCAGAGAGAGAGAGGCCCAAGAAAGAGAGGCCCAAGAAAGAGAGGCCAGAGAGAGAGAGGCCCAAGAAAGAGAGGCCAAAGAGAGAGAGGCCCTTGAAAAGGAGGAGGAGGAGGAAGAGGTGTCGTCCACAGCAGCAGGACTCCCAGAAGAGTTGCTGAACCTCGGCTTCAGGGAGAAGCTCCAGGCCTGGACCTTCAGGCAGCAGAGACAACGCCACCTGAAGAAGATGGCCAGGTCTCTGAAGAAGGAGCACGGCGTCTGCTGCAGCTGTGAAGGTAAGTCAGTGCGCTCATTCAGCAGGAGGTGTGACGGCAGCGTGGCCTCCTTCAGGTCTGCTGCAGCTCCGTCACACTCCACACTAACCTGTCCACCTGTCCCCCTCCTCCTGCAGTGGACGGCTGCCCAGAGGTTGCTGAGCGGCAGCAGAGGAAAAGAAAGAAGCTGCTGCAAAAGGAAGAGGAGAGACAGAAAAAAGAAGAGGAGTGGAGAGGAAAGCAGCAGGAGAAGGCCAGAGAGAAAGCAGCCCGAGAAAAGGAGGAGAAGGAGGAGGCGTCGTCCACAGCAGCAGGACTCCCAGAAGCACAAGATGAGCTCAACCTCGGCTTCAGGGAGAAGCTCCAGGCCTGGACCTTCAGGCAGCAGAGACAACGCCACCTGAAGAAGATGGCCAGGTCTCTGAAGAAGGAGCACGGCGTCTGCTGCAGCTGTGAAGGTAAGTCAGTGCACTCACTCAGCAGGAGGTGCAGCTCCGTCACACTCCACACTAACCTGTCCACCTGTCCCTCCTCCTGCAGTGGACGGCTGCCCAGAGGTTGCTGAGCGGCAGCAGAGGAAAAGAAAGAAGCTGCTGCAAAAGGAAGAGGAGAGACAGAAGAGAGAACAAGACTGGAGAGCAAAGCAGCAGGAGAAGGCTTGCAGAACAGAGGAGAAGAAGAAGAAGGAGGCCTTCTCGGGCCAATGCTAATTTTCTTTTTTTTTTTTTTTTCATTCATCTTGAAAAAAAATCTCCTCATGATGAGACCTTTTGTCCTAAACTGAGAAAAGGATCCCGGGGTTGGTTTGTGTTTGCAAACCAACTTCACCTTCAAGCATCCCTTCTCATTTTAACACACACACACACACACACACACCACCACCACCACCACCACCACCACAACCCTTCACTCCTCTCAATCTCCACGCCCCTTAACCCTACACACTCATGACCACACACACACAGACACACACAGACACACACAGACACACACAAGCACAACCGTACCCTTCTCTCCTCTTAGTCCCCACTCGCTTTAAACCCTACACTCTCTAACACCACACGTACACAAACACACACACACACACACACACCAAAAGGTCTCATCATGATTGGTAGATTAGATTTTTTTTTTCAAGATGAATGTGCGCTCTTAAAAAGGACGTCGGCAGTTTATTTTCCAGCGCTCCACACGTTCCGGCCTGGGAGCCGGGACGTCTTGAGAAGCACCACGTCCTTTTTAAGAGTGCGCCACGGGCAGCACGGTGGCTCAGTGGAAACACTGCGGCCTCACAGCGAGGGGGGCGGGGCTTGGACTCGCGTCCCCGCCCTCTCTGTGTGGAGTTTTCGTGGTTCTCCCCGTGTCTGCGTGGGTTTCCTCCGGGCGCTCCGGTTTCCTCCCACACTCCAAAAACACGACTAAATTTCCCCCATCAGTAAAATAATTTGTCTCTCCCTCAGCTGATGCTCCCTGATCGCTGCTTTTTAGTGAATAAGTCTCTTTACTGTCATTTGTTGGGTAGATGGTGTTATTTCATATTTTATTATAAGTTCTGCCAGTTACATTTTACTCAGAGAAGGAAGGAGGACATTATTTTAAGAATCACACCTCAAGTGCAATTATAAGGAACCAACCAAACAGTTAATACATAATTAAATACATAAATAAACTGAGTTCTGAGATTTATCTCAGAAAAAAGTCAAAATTTTGACTTTTCTATCATAATTCTGCAAAGAGAAGAGGTTCTTTTTCTTCTGATGTGTGCACATCAGAATTGAATCAATAAATATACACACTCAGTGTCACTTTATCAGCTCCAGCTGTCCCATCTGATGCAGGTCAGGTCAGCAGCTCTGCCTTAACTGGCATGCACTCGTGATGGGTCGTTCGCGAACGAGTCGATTCTTTTGAACGGCTCTTTGAAGGGAATGAGTGAACCGGCTCTTTGAAATGAACGAGCCAGTTCCCAATTTCTTTGTTTTTTGCTTTAATTCACTCTGTAGAAGAAGTCATAAAGCATGGGACTGCAGTATTATTTCAGAGCTGCCATTTTTTTGTTTACACTTTATTTTATTGTTTACAGAAAGCCAGCTAAGTCAAGGAGCTGATCTTATTTGGTCAAAGCAGCTCAGGTGTACAACATTGGTATCATTTGATACACATTATCGTGAATTTCTAAAGAAAGACTAAAATTTGCACTACATATTGCAAGGTTTGTTCTTGTTCTATTTTGCACTAAAAGTAAAAGCTGTTTTACATGGGAATTCATTGTACCCTGCTTAGCTTTTTTAGGTATTGCATGGATAACATTAACTCAAGGTTTATTTACACACATACACACCCATTCAATACAAAGGGTAAATCCAAAATAGTGATCTTATTGTCAAAGCAGAGGGATGTGGCGCCGTGCCACCCTGTGGAATGTTTACAAATGTCCACACAGACCATTGCCAAAAGAAATTATCATGATTTCAGGATAATTCAAACTCAGATATCCCACCAACAGAATATGGGATGTCTAAGTTTGTATGATTCTGATTGAAACATTAACCCACACCTTCTTAGCATCCAGTACAGTCTGATACCACCCTGTTAGTCTCATGTGGAATGTTTAGGTCTTAATGGGTTAAAAATAAATAAATATAAAAATGAGCCAGTCTTTTGAACAGCTCTTTGAAAGGAACGGATCCTTAAGATCTGGCTCCCTTCAAAGAGCCATAAATCTCATCTCTAGAATGCACACACTTGTTGAAGTGTACAGTTGCAGAATGTAAAATGACAATTAACACAGCATTTGACATTTTCTCATGTGACAAATGTACAATGGCCCTGCAAGAGGGACGGCCATTGTAGAAAGCCACAACAGCGCTGTTCCTTGCAGCAATAATCTGTTCTCAAGATTTTCATTTTCTTCCGTCCACAGTTACAGTTCACAGGCTGATTAAGAGGTCTTGTGTTCCCTCAGACGGGGCTCTGTTGAAAAGCAACGGGCAGTTGAATGTAGCAATAGATTGTGTGATTCACTTCCTGTATTCAGTCGCACTGTGATCTCACATGCCATATGCCACAGCACTACAACCCTGAGGACAAAGTGCCATCTAACCCCAGGTTTACAGCAGGCTGACGCCCCAAATTTTTATTGTAAAAACTCACACCCAGTGATGCTACCCAGAATATAAATATGTGCAAAGCGGCTGAGATTTGCATTGAATCTGATCTGCAGTAACACCCTAGATGACATTGCATCTAGTGTACGCAAGGTCACACATTTTTATGCAAGATAGGTGGTACGTGCCGCATGGGTCACATATCAACAAGAAACTGGAGAGGAAATGTGTGAGTCAGACTGCAAATATCCCTGCCTATTAGAGCTGGTGAGCAGCTATTTTTGCTCTGTGGTTTACATTCATGTGGGAACTCTGATGCCCACGTTCAGATTCCCCCCGTGGGAGATCAAGAGGAACACTTTAATAAGTGGAAATTTGGTACTGATATTTTCATATCTTCCTGTCCCAGTTTCTCAACATGCCAAAACTTCATAAACCCACCACTCTTGTCCCTGCCACTTGATATAGGAATGGGTTTGAAAATGCACCTGCAATTCATTTCTTTTGCAAAAAAAAAAAAAAAAAAAGTTTACTGTGAAGACAGGAAGAACTTAATGCTATGTAAGATGTTTCTAAACGACTGTTCAGTGTGTCTCTATTGGGAGTCGGGGACTGTGGTTTAGTTATAGCTCACAGTGAAGATGACGAAACATAATTTGATTCATGAGGACATTTTTTTCCATTTTATAATGCACTGTGTTTTGCAGTGTCGTGCCACTCAACATTGCAACATTAAATTCAGAATGAAAGTCCTTTTTCCTGGTTGTGTTTGTGGCTATTGTTGTTTATGGCTGCATCTATAAAAGCCTATCAAATGTAACTCACTGTGCTTTTGCTGTTCATGTCCTTGTTGTGTTCATAAGGACTATATTTATGTGGTTACACAATATCTTGTCTATTTTTCTCCACTTTGTTCAGGCATGTTTTGTAAGTTGCTATTTTCCTTCAGAAAAATGGAAATTCGCAATTTCCATTCATCTGCACAGGATGAATGGAAATGGGTAAGCTCCACAAAGAAACCCAGAAAAGCTAAAGTTTGCAGCTCAGGCAGCAGTTTGAGAAACTCTGCAGCATCAGCCTTTCTCCCAAGTTGTCAGTCAGCTGTAATTGCACTCATTTATTTACTTATTGTAACCTTTATTTAACCAGGAAAGACTCAATCAGGTTAAATATCTGTTTCACAAGAGCATCCTGGCCAAGACATTTGAAGATGCTATTAGGAGAAACTTTGAAGCATCTTTTTAGTCTGAAAACCAGCTTCAGCGTGTGTCTGCTGGGTATTCATCACCGTCAACAAAACACATTTCACCTAAAGGGCGGCCTATCAGCTGTCAGAGCCACAGCGACATCTGTCAGGCTGTCGCCGAAAAGTTGAGATCAGCTCAACAACTTGTAATTACAGCATATTTAATTATTGTTGTTGTGAAAGCTTTTACCATCACCTAAAGACAGGGGAGAGAACACCTAAAACTGTCGCATCAAGTGCGCACACACACACACACACACACACACACAGACACATGTTTAAAGTAATAAACAATGTGTGTGACAGTATGGCAGCAGGTAAGCACTCACATCAGATGCTTTGACAAGGGAGGCTCAGGTGAGAAAATGGCAGTTCAATTTCAAAGCACTTGAAACTACTATAGGTACGCTGATACATAAAGACCGCACACAACCGTGCTATCATGTTCCATCTTGGTTATTTCTGTGCTTTTGTGTCAAACGCGGTGTGAATGACTGTGCATGCTCTTTTATGTGGCGTTTTGATGATAGCACCTAAACCTTTATGTCTCGTAACAACAGGAAGCAATAGATCAAATGTTAGGTGAATTGCGTAAGGGGTGGGTGAATGTGGTTTGAACTACTCTCTCTCTCTCTCTCTCTCTCTCTCTCTCTCTCTCTCTCTCCTTCTCTCTCTCTAGATTTTAAACATGTGTGTGAGTCTGATGGGACTTGATTAAGCTTCTCACCTGCAGCTTCAAGGGAGCCTATTTCTTCTCTCATGCTCACACTCCTGGTCATGTCAGGCTAGTAAAGGCATACTGATGCACTAAAATGGTAATGGTGCTTCACTGATTAACACACAGATACACACACACACACACACACACACACACACTGTTGTAAACTCATATAAAACACACTGCAGTTTCCCGCTGTAACCTTCCCATAGCTTGACTATATGAATGATAACCTCTCTTGGGTAGAAGGTCAATAAATGTTAATGAAGGGAGCTTGCATGGGAGTTGGGATAAAGGCGAGTTATGGTATTTTCCTTCCATATTTTTATATGACCCACCTTGAATTAAGCCACAAATTTGCACTTCAGAAGAGAGACATTTGCGCTTTTGAATCGATTTTAATCAGGTATAATATCCAGAGTGAAATGAATGCCTCTGGGGCTGCCATCTCTGGAACACATCTCAATTACCACTTAAAATTAAATACTTAATTACACTCCCCTACTGCAATACATCCTCATGCTGACTTTAAAATGGGTCTCTCAATTCTACGGGGGCTCTGTACTAATTTCCTCTTTTGAATGCTAACTTAGAAAAAGGCATCACATGCGTCGAATGTACGTTGCCGGAACAACGCTCTGTCATTTGTAATTTCTGTGAGCAAACAGAGAGCGAAGATAAAGAATAATTAAATGTAAATTACAGATACAGAACACTCCGTCTTGCTAATGCAATATGTGGTGCGAAAGGGGGAGCGGACGCAGTTTGCTGAAGCGTGATTCGCTGTCAGGGAGTCTCAGAGTGCTGGGCCAACACAGAAATATTTAGTGTCAGGTTCTGCAGCACTGTCGGTCGTGTGTGTGGCCATTGAATACAATGGAACAGCTACCATCTATGCCAAAATTATCAGTGAAAAGAACTACACAGCTCCAGTGTGATGGTGGGGACGCGAGAGGTCTAATATGTGGACAAGGAAATAAGATTGATGATGTGTATTTTAAATTACAGGGACAGTTTTTCTCACAGATATGCTACACTTGTTTGAAAATTTGTGATATTTCTTCAACAAGAAAAAAAAAAAAAACACCATGAAAAGCTACACGTATAAGAATCAATATCAATCACTGGTCATTGATAAATCAATCATATTGTCACTGTCTGAAAATCCCATTACTCACGTTAAAGTGAATTTCAGGTTTTTACTGACTGCTGGCCAATGGATTGATAAATTCTACTACCATTTCTAAAACCATTTCAAAGTCAATTTGATTAAAAATAAATCAAAAAATGATTTAAAAAAAAAAAAAAAAAAACAATCTGTCTGCTCTTCAGGAAATGGGTTTTCTTAATTTGGAGATACTGACATATTCATATTTCTTACTGGAAATGTTCACCTGACAACAGCAATGTTTTTGCAGCCGTAACAAAACGGCAGCGCAGGTCAGAGAAATTTGATTTGTTTTCTTGATTGTGTGTGGAAATTTTAATAATTTAAAGGGGGCACTCAGCTGTAGCATGCGTGTGTGTGTGTGTGTGTGTGTGTGTGTGTGTGTGTGTCAGTGTGTGTGTATGTGTGAGTGAGTGAGTGCCTGCAGCTATGAGTAATTTCCCCACTCATAGCCAGGCTGGCAGTTTCACTGTGGCCAATTCTTACTGCAGGATTTCCTTAAGTGTGACATTTATGAAAACACATACATGGAGATGTATTCACCTCCTGGAATCTGTAGAGCTGAGAGCCTCAATCTCCAATCACTCAAAGCCACCATTGTTTTCTCTGTTTTGTTCGCAAGGTTACAGCCACAGTCACAGCTTCATTGTGCCTCACTGTGTCTCCTTGGCACGATGACATTTCTGCCCCTCACATATAGTATATTGCAACACACAGGTAGGTGGGTGCACTGCAGAAATCTCCATTTCAACAATGCATTTAGTCTCATAGTGTTAAAATCTTGTTTTTCTTAAAGCTACTGAAAAAAAATGATGCAATCATTATGTAATCGAGTAATCACAATCACAGTTGTTTCCAGTGCCAGTGGTTCCAATTTTTTTTTTTTAAATCATACATCATCATTTTCATTGATACTGGCAGGCTGTCAAACAAAGAATTTCTTCAAATTAATTAATTTAGCAGCTTATTAAAGGACTGTATCACTTGTTTTGAATGTTTGCCCCATTTACTACAGTTTCCTCACATTTTACATTGCAACAAACCATTTTGCAAATCATGCAGGGGTAATAAAGATTTCACAGCATGTAATCAAAAATCTTTCATTTTTAATCAGGACTTTTTGGTTGAAACAGCCGCCTGATAATGTTTTGCTTCTGTGGCTAACAAAGTTGTCACCATTCATAAACCACAGAACTGGCTGCGTAAAGCGAACATTTCCCCAGGGACTATTTTCTGGGACCGTATCACTCCGCCTAATTTCAAGTCATCAAAACACACCACTGCTGCTGTTTTTAGGCAAACTAATGTGGATGACTTTATTACGGTGAAATACTGATGTGAAGAAAGTTTGAAGTCTCTGAAGGTTCATTTTCATATCGTCATGGAATGAATGGAAACCCATGATTGGATAAAAAGTAGGACAAATGTTAAGAGTTGCAAAATACAACTGCTTGCTTTAGGAAAAGGTAAGCAGAGACATGAAGTTTATGCATTTTGGAGATATTACACTAAACATGCAAAACCATTGGTGTGGTCCTTTAAGACTGGGTGATCCTCTCTCTCTATTCCATGGCTGGGGTAACTATGACACAAACACACACACACACACACATGCATATGAACAGTATGCAGCCAATTCTATAATAGCAACATTAACAAACCCAGGAAACCTCCAGCACCCAGGAGCAATTAATCTCAGTTTCAACTGAGGCCAGCTACCTCTGTTCAGGCAATCATGAGAAGACACTGCTGCTAGAGACAGAGGGGAATGTGAGACACAAAGACAGACAGACAGACTAACAGACAGACAGGCAGAGATAGTGAGTTTTAGGAACCCAATGGCCCAGTTGCAGAAGGGAGCCGCAGGGAGCTGGATTCTGGGTCACTATTACACTGCAGCCCAAGGCTTTTCTGCCTTTCCCTCATAAGAACAACTGGAGGCTTTACACTTCACACAAGTCTGGCAGCCATGCTTCGCTTTGGAGCTGCAACCACCTGGCCACAGCTTCTTGGATTTTTGTTGTGCAGAGATTCATTGTTTTAGATGTTTGCTCCACTGCTCTTACACTATTGCCCAGACTATTGCCGCAGGACATCAACCATTTTTTTTCCAATGATTTTTTTTTTTTTTTTTGTACATATTCTAAGCACATTTTCAAAAATTCTGCAGAAGAAAGTGTGTATCAGTTCCATCCAGTTCAATCAGTTCCATTTCATTTCCATCAGCTATTATACTTTTATGCAAATTATTTGGTAAAGTGCACAACTGTGGCCTGTTGCGTAACCACAACAGTTCAGAAGATGGAGCGATGTGACGCTCCGGGAACAGTGGAGCCCTCACTCAGTTGCTCATCGTTTTTCAAATAGTCCATCCAAACATAATTTGTAACCACCATCCACTATTTTTGTTATGCTTGTCACTCAGAGGAGCTGAAGCATGCCAAAAGTCCCTGCTACTGTTTCCATCAGCCTCTATTGCATTTTCTTGTCGACACACCAAATACTACACTTCAGCCATTGTGAAACTTCTTTTTTTTCTTACAAATTCGAGTGTTTCCATTCAGATTTTCTAATGCGTAAAGTGAAAATTCCCATGGATCGAAATCACACTGCTGTCTGGAAACTTTTGCAATCATCTGCCTTCTGTTTCTCTTGTTCTTTTTTACTGTCTTCTCTCGGTTTGCCTCTTGTTCTCTCAGTTTGGCTCTTTTCCCATCTTATTTCCACTTTTTCTGTTTTTTTATACCCACTTTCTCTCCACATTTCCCCATGGCTCAGCTTGCAGACTGGTGGTAATTCTCTCTCTTGTTCGTTCATGTTCATTTTCTCCCAGGCAACTTTTCAGCTGCTCTGACTAACTTCTTCTTTGTGTGTGTGTGTGTGTGTGTGCGTGCGTGCGTGCGTGCGTGCGTGCGTGCGTGCGCGTGCGTGGCAGTGTGTTACTGTGTAATTCAGCATGGTCATTCATGAGAAGCTTGTGTTGAGTGTCAGTGATTGTGAATGAGAGTGTGCATTCATTTATGCATATGTGTGTATATGCCTCTGTGTGAGCTTGTGGTTGAGAGTGTGCGCACACGTAAGGAGCATGAATGCACAGATTATAGAAACTTTTCTGTGGCTGCTCTGCTTTATTTGATGGCATGCAGCTCAGTGTGACAGGGCAGGTGAGAGATGGTGAGGGGATGGGTTGACGTGATTTACTTAATTATCTTTCTTTTCAATTTCAGTTCTCTCTCATTTTTTTTATATGTCTGAAGGCTATTCGTTTTCCTGCTGTCATGTGTTTAGCCTCTTGGTGCTGTTATTTATTTGTACACCCCGTCACGTCCAAAAGAACTATTCATTAATGTCAAAGCTAGTCATAAGAGATGCTGAAAGGCACTCGTTTTCATTTTTTAGCTCTTTTTTTCACCCCATCACATACTTAATGAAATTAGGAATACCACTTTTGTAATTCTGCTGTCAGTGTTTAATATGACTGATTTTTATGCCAAAGGTCATCAGTGTTTTTTTTTTTGTTTTTTGTTTTTTTTTTTTCTTGCTGCACTTTCTAATGACATTGAGGCGAGTATATTACAATCAATTATCAGCACCAGCCACAGCGCTGCATGCATCCATAAAAACCTGAGCCGAAGGTCTGCATCCATCCTCCCAACCTTGCTGTCTCTCGCTGATAATTTTGAGCAGACAAATTCCAGGGACACACGGTGTCTAGATCTACTCGACAAGATCAAGGCTTCGCAGCAGGAGGTAACAGAGCCATTGTGCAGGAAGGACAGTCTGTACTCCCCCTGGTTATAAATAATGAGTTTCATTCCAGAACAAGACATCCATCACAGAACTGAAGCCAACTCTCACAAAAGTAAGAGAATGGCTGCGGACCCAGCTATTTTTCCCAAATGATCAAAGATTGGAGAAGGGACCAGGGATTGGCCACTATCCGTCTGACCTTCACATGTGATTGTGGAGACTTTGCTGGCCTGATTTTTTTTCTAAGTTTCAGGCTCAGAGGCGGTCCTGGCTAGTTTTGCGCCCTGGGCGAACCGTCCCCCACCCCCCCACCCCCCACCACATCAGGCCTATCATTTGTTAACATCCTATTAACTAAGAATAACACACTAGAAATTACTCATAAAGCTATATCACATATAGCTTACAAAATGTCATGTCATTGTATAGGAAGTTATTTAGGTTACCATAGACCCACGTATAGCAAAAAAAATTAAAAATTCCACAGTCAGGACATATTGTTTACCAAATCCACAGACTAACAGGCCAATGTGAACTTGCACTTGTTGTGTTGCAAACACAAACTAGCCTATGGGTGAAATTAATTCCATGACATGATGCCTAAAATTCTAATAGTTGCTAGTTCAGCAAAACTAAAAACCAAAAAAAAAAAAACTTCTGTGGCTAAGTGGCAACATATTAGCAAGAGGCTAATAAATAGGGTATAGGCTACTGTTTCATTACATGCACAATTGTCACGTATAGAGACTTGCATACCTTTATCTTTTGAACGTTTCTCCTCTTCTTCTCTCCTTCTCTTTCTGAACTGGGCACCTGATGTTTTTTTTGGCCTTTTGTCCATGATACTCCATTGACTTTTTGTTGTTGTTGTTTGGCATTTTCACATAACCCAATAAATTACATGTAGCTATAAGGGGTCTATATAAATTTTATGAATGAAATACAGTTTATTTGGAAGCAGCAGTTTGTGTTGTTTGGCCTGGGATCTTTCATATCAGAGGTTAGTCTATCCCCCGCCCCCCTCCCCTTTGCTTTTCCTGAGACTCACAACCTGCGCACAGCCTCTGCAGTCGCAAGTTGATCCCCCGCGCCCCCCTCCCCCTTGCCTTTTCCTCTGACACACACGACCTGTATACATGACTCTCAGCAGCAAGTTGACGTGATAGTAGGGGCGCCTTAGCGCCCACTGCACCAACTTGACATGGAAATGAGCGATATTAGTCTAGAAACGATTTTTTTTTTTTTTTGGCGGACGCACTTTTTTTTTTTTTTTTTTGGACGGCGCTTGTGCGCCCCCAAGTAGATTGCGCCCTGGGCGGTTGCCCACATTGCCCATAGCAAAAACCGTCCCTGTTCAGGCTCAATGTCTCAGACACAGCTGGGTCAATTTGGATGAAACTTTAGGGAATGATGTGTTTTGTATGTTGACAACAGCGCCACCAGTAGTGCAAAAGGGACTAAAGCTTCAAGCAGCAATGTCAATAAATAAATAAATAAATAAATTACAGCAATCATAGGTCACTTTTTGGTTCATTTTGGTTCACACCATTCAGCTAGACCAAACAACAGATTGTAAACCAAAGCTTCATGGAATCACAAGAAGCTTGTTTTTAGCAGATAGTTTTTGTAAGATGCCGTCCTACCAGGTTTCAGATTTTGGTCATTTTAGGTCTTTGACTTTTACACTTTTACACAGAGTTCAGAGAAAGAGAGACAGAGAAAGAGAGCACAGAGAGATGGACTGGAAAAGAATGACAGAAACTGAGAGCGAAGGACCTGAAACAGACGCTGCAGAAAATGAAAAAAGCTGTAGCCACTATTACTCTGTGCCGATTAGCACAGAGAGTCGACAGACAGCAGAATGGGGATCCAAACTGCAGCTTTGACCATACAATGCCAGGATTCACTATTCATACATGAGCAGTATAACACAGACAGCATAACCCACAGCAACTTGCTGCAGAATGAGAAATCTCTCTCTTGGAGGTTTGTCGGTGTAGTGTAACGGGGTGTAGGGTGGCCATATTTTGAAACCCCCAAACTGAGACCCTTATGTGCACCACACATTCATGCATGTGTACAGATATATGCGCTTATGCACACATCATAGGCACCTTTCATCAGGAGGGGGGACAATTAGTTCAGCACTTAGCACACTTACCTAGTGCACCTTTCATCACCATGGACAGCGCCACAGCAGATGAAAAACACTTTTTCTCCCAAAATACACCAAAACCTAGTTTATTTGAAAAGCTGAATAATAACATTTGTAAATGCAAAACACAAGGATTGCATTGTTGTAATGTAATATTGTTCTGATCATCAGATACGTTTTAAAACAAAACACAAGGTATTTGTCAGTGCGCACAAGCACAGGCTAACGACTAAATGGCTGACTGATACATTCTCTGCCAGTTATTTGCAGTGCAGAACATTTCTGATGTCTAGATTTGTTTTAAAAATATGGGAAGACACACATAAAGTGCTTGTGGAGCAAAATGTTTCTGTGGGGATCTTCTGGCAAAATCTGTGAGGACATTGTGAAGTTATGCCACGCTTACGAGGGTTGTAGCATCAAAAATACAGGTCAGATTACTTCAAACCAGGCACCTTTAGATTCAGCAGAAAATGCTTACCAATTTTGGTGTATAATATGTGTGTATTCAGTTTGAATTGCTGGTGTGAAGAGAGAGAAACCAGGACAATTTTGTTGTGAATGTTGAAACCTGGGAAATTTTAGTGTTTATTACAGTGTTTATTGTTATACATTAAATAAATAAATAAATAAATTTTACTGTTTATCTGGTCACCGTAGCAGGGTGGTACAACTCTCCTCTCTAGTACATCACAACAAAACAAAGGGAGGCGCCAACTTGTGGTGCTATTTGGCATAGCAGTAACACCACATTTACCAGACTGACTATTTCAGCTGGCTGTGTGAGATACTCAGAGGAGAAAGCAAATGACAGGGGAATTTGAGTGAGAATATCACAGTTGCATGCACTCACCTACACATGCACACACACACACACACACACACACACACACACAAGATAAGCAAAAGAGTCCAAAAACATGCCAGAGGATGAAAACAGATTGGCAATAGAGGTTCAGAGAGGAAAGCAAATGAAAGGAAGAAAAAAAGGAGTAAAAAAAAAAAAAAAAAAAAAAAGCAAAGACAGAGCAAAACAATGAACGTGGACCAGGCACTTGTAGCCCACACACAGAAGGAACAAGAGGCTCCTCTTGGAGCCAATCCAAACAAACACTAATTGGTGTTTTAAGCATGCAGCCTACTCTGCAGTCTAGCAGCCGTGCCCTGCAGCATCTTCCCACTCCTCCACCAGACTCATGCCAAGCAGAAATACAGACCGTTTTCATTCATTTTCAATAAGTCTCTCACAGCTGCCCCTCTTTCTCTCTCTCTCTGTCATTGTTTTCATATGTTTTATATGAGGGTGTGAGGTTAATACAATGTATTTTAAGGTGTTTTTAGTTACTCTCTCCTCTGTTTTGTTGTGACAGTAAAGAACCCCTTTTGTGTGAATCACCAGTTCGCTGCACAAGTATTGTGTTTTTATGACCAGATATTGTGGTGTAGTGGTGGCGTACCTGTGCTGCGGTTGTAGAGGGTGTTGGATTCGCGGAAATAAATTAGCACTAGGTGTGGGAGGGTCGGGCATCAATCATGGCCAATTAAATCTACACCTCTCATTCCCTTTAAGAGCAGTGTGTTTCCCGCCACAGCACACTGACAGTTTCATAATGGATGATGAGAACGCAGACCTGCTGGGCCACTTCTCCCAGGAGGAAATTGATGTCAGAGTCCAAAGCCATGAATATATGGCACTGCAAATTTTCCACCAAGGCCAGATGATGCCCGTTTTGACCCTAAAATACATCAACACTATTTAAAACCTAGGACTGGGGAGTAATTCTGGTGCTTTCTTTCTTTCTTTTTTTTTTTTTTTTTTTTTTTTTTTTTTTTTGCATTTTGTATGTTTATTTTTCTGTAGCTAACAAACCAAAATTTAATCCACACTGGGAGATATTCTTAGTATAGCGTACAACAGAAAACAGTAATAATAATAATAATAATAATAATAATAATAATAATCTGTCATCTTAAAACAGAAATGCCCACTGTCAGCATACAATGTGAACTCCTAAAAAATAAATCATAAAGGGCTTCTTTGTAAACTCCCCAGTTTGCAGCAATGTGGAACAAACTGTGTTAATGTGATTTAGGGTGGCATTTTGTTTAAGTTGATTTCACATTTCTGCACATTCATTCATTCATTCATTCATCTTCTAAACCGCTTATCCTCACTAGGGTCGCGGGGGGGTGCTGGAGCCTATCCCAGCGCACATAGGGCGAAGGCAAGGAAACACCCTGGACAGGTCGCCAGTCCATCGCAGGGCAGACTAACAAACGCTGACATTCACACACACAGTCATACCTAAGGGCAATTTAGCTTCTCCAATTCACCTGACCTGCATGTCTTTGGATGGTGGGAGGAAACCGGAGTGCCCGGAGGAAACCCACGCAGACACGGGGAGAACATGCAAACTCCACACAGAAAGGACCTTAGGTGGCATTTCTGCACATCCATGTCATTATGTTTTCCATTCATAATGATGTGCATGATAAGCAGAAATCACTCTTGTTTCATTCAGTACTCTGATTTTATTTGTATTAAGTGACATTGCTTAATGCATGGGTACGGCTCAGTCACATATCCTCAACTCTGATCAAGCTGCACATGGCCAACTCATCATGCTATGAGGTGGTAGAAGGGTAATGTGCTCTGTAATGGCCTAAATTAAGGGGCGATTCTTATCGAAATGTGTCGAAAGCTGCTTGCAAGGAGCATGATGGTCCTCCAGTTCACAGATCCCCTACAGGCATTTGAAAGTGGCAAGACAGGAATGTGCCTTCCATCTGCAGCTTATAATATGATGTGGATGTGGTGCACATTTTTAAAACACTGCACTACACCTCATCCAATACGGATGTCTTCATTAAATATTGTGCAACGATCATGATGCTGTTGTAAAATAGTCACACAAAGTTCTTGGCATTTATGCTAAGATGTGGTCTGCCGTTAGTCTGTCGTTATCTTTCAGTTCTCTACCTGTGTCCTTTTGTCTCCCTTTTCATCTCTTCCTCATTCCCCTCCTCTTTGTCTCTCATCCATCTCACCCCCACCTCTACGCTCCTCCAGCCAAACAGTATGTTAAAGAAACATCACAGCACTCGAGTGTCTAAGATATCCAGGGGGACATCTGATTCGGATAAGACATTCAGACCAAGGGAGCGCTGCTGCATATCTGTTCAAGGGCTCCTTATAATGCGTGTGTCAGTGTGTATTTTTGTTTGTGGTGTTCACTCTAATTTACTCAAGGCTCCTTCTACATAGCGTTCTCCTGAGAAATGTTAAGAGTAAATGCAGCTGATCCATGTCACAGTTATGAGAGTGTTTTTGTTTTTTATTGTTTAGTCTCCATCTTTGGTGCATTCATTGCTGTAGTGTTTTTGTGCTGCAGTTGTCAGAGAACACTTGTCAATCAAATGTTATGAAAGATGCTGTCACATTGTTTTGACTGGATTTTCTGGTGATACAGCTTGGCTATCTGTAGGAAGGCGGATGTGGTGCACATTTGTAAAACACTGCTATCACTGCTGTTGCTAACCGGCCACTTCTTTGATTTATTGCAAAGAAACTGCATTGCCACTGCTGAAACCTTCTTGTGCATTAGGGATTTTTTTTTTTTTCTAAGAAAGACGTTCCTAATACCAGGTGTTTAGAACAACAATTGTCATGAACCGAGGATTGCTTGAATGACTACAGTGTTGTTTCAGCTGAAACTGCTTTTCATTCATATGAAAATGCCAAGCATCATTTCTTAAACTGCTTTGTGTTCTCTGTTTAATGAAAAATAAAAAAAAAATAAAAAAAATTTAAAATGAATGAGTGAACATTTCATGAGCACCAAATACTTATACAGGAAGGCTTCTCTGGGGCTCCATATCTACATGGATCTTGTTTGTGATTATGTTTCTACTTCGGCAAACATCAAGCACCACTTTGCCCTACTCTCATGACTTATACAGAGAATGAATAGCCAAGATTTTCTAGCTTTTATACAAGGACAAAGCAATAAACAAGTATGGCTGTCTGTATATGGCTGTGCCCAGATTTAAGTGCCTGGGAAGAGCCAAAAAATATAGGGGACAAACTCACCTCTTTGGCAGTTTCTCTCCTATGCACTGATAAACACTTCAATTTCCCATTACATAGCAAAAGCAATAAAACAGCATGACAACATCGACAGCCACTTACAAGCATGCACAAGGCAGTGGCTTTCCCTGTGCCTCTCTCTGCTCACCTCTCTTTCCTTTTCTGTCTTCTTGTCTGTTTCTCTCTTTGCACTGACTGGACAGACAGAGACATACAAGGCCAAACAAGGACCATATTTTATACTAACAGCACAATATTGTGGCACTGTAAAAATTCACACTAAAGCATCTCTGGAAACTGGTTTGAACTGATATCAGAAAGATATTTAGATTCTGTTTTCACAAAATGATATACGTAGCAGCTATGGATGACTATGATTGTCATGTCATCTTTCATTTTGGCACAATCTTTTCAATGGTGGGGGCTGTCACATGAAATTGTACTTTATGTTGGGACACAGTGCCCCTGAATGCAGATGACACACTCATACACACTACACATACAAATATACACAGACACAAACACACAGGCAGTGTTGTTTCCTTTCTCCTCTACCACTGGCTGGAAGTTGCAGAGGATGCAATGAAGCGGTGTAGACGGTGAATGCTGACAAATTCAGACCGCTCTCGTTGCCACTGATCAAGTACTGCAGATGAATTGATTCAGTTTTCCCCGTGTGCCTAGCCCAGGGAGCATCACTTTATTAGATTGGGGAATTGAACTCTTTCAGTCTCATATTGGACAAGGTGCTTGTCTGCTCTGTTCCATCATGACTTACCCTACACAACCTGATAGGAGAACAGGCATTATAGCCAATACTTTACATAGTGTTGTCAGGAGAATGGAGAGTCCTGAACACCACAGTGAGACTTTACAACAAATGAAGGTACAGAATAAGCAAGCACACATAATCTTATGGAGGGACAAAGGGTAAGAAAGTGGAGAAAGAGAGACAAATCGGAGCAAGAGGGTATGAAACCAGCTGTTTCCTTATATGAACTCATAATCAGGTCACTTTCCAGAATTGCCCTTTCACACATGTAGCACAGATCAAGAGACGTGTCATCAACTACTAGAAATATTCTGATTGGTTTAGGCGAGGGGTGAAATCACAATCGCCAGTACACATGAGCTCAATCAGACATTACACAGACTTTGTAGCCGGGAGCTGGTGGGGTAAAATCCATTTAATGTCCAGTCTGATTCCGACATCGGTGTGCTCACCTACAGCTCCTCTGGGTAATGTGTAGATCAGTTCAGGGATGCAGTGCATGTGTGAAAGACACTCAGGAAACAGACACAAGGTGACCAAGATTGAGAACGAAAGGCAAGTGAATGCTATTACCAGCCCTCGACTACTTCCTCTTCACAATACAGAAATGGGTTGGGGGAGTCGGGGGGGGGGGGGGGGGCATGAGGGAATAAGAACAGCAGAGGAATGAAAAGCGGCAAAGGAGACGGACAGAAACAGACCAAACTACATTTAGGGGCACAAAGACAGCGAAAGAGATACTGTCTGCCCAAAGAGAAATGTAGACAAAGACAGCGGGCAGACTAAATAACCCTCCTAGCCCCAGCCCTGAGCAAAAGAAAAGTTTTATCCATATTACAAGTGAATATTGCACACAGGGGACAAACTGGAAGTGCATTCAGGTCACTCAGTTCACTGACCCGCTTAAAAGACACCAGTGTTTGAAGTAATACCGTCTTTAAAAACACTGACTTTAATTCAACCCCACTGGTGTCCCACTGAGACGGAGCCTCCACCACCAGTGATAAGTCGCATCTAGGAATAATCTTTTCAGCAACTGGACCAGAACAATGAGCCTCTTTATGAATCTGCAAAATGAAGGTGCACAGGGGGTCCATGCATACGAGAGCTCATGGCAATGGATAAAGAGGGTGAAATGCACAGAGGAGCACACTGACGGGTGGGTGAGTTGTCAATGGAGGAGACTGTCCTCGGGCAAAAAAAAAAAAAAGTTTGTAGGCTATAGCAGTTTCTAAAAACCTATAAGCAAGTTTTAAAGTAAATCAACCTGTAGTGGTCCTGTAAATAACAACACTGCGGTGTAGTATTAAGGGAGCGACAAAGTCCACTGGGGGGCTGGCTAATATTAGAGAACTTTAGCTAATGTTTTGCAACCTTAACCCTGACCTTTTCTTAAACTGAACCGTGACTTTTTCCATAACTTAACCATTACGACAAATCATCATATTAAGCCACAAGCTGAATAACAGCTGAGTCAGCAACACAGCAGGAGCAGGCAATAGAGGCCTATTGAGCATCTCAGACAATTGAAATAATTCAATAGTAATTCAGACTAATTTGCATCTGGGGAAAATACTGAAAGCACTGTGGGCAAGATTTATTTAGGATAAAGGTTTAAGCAATTTAATAATTCATTTACATTTACAAATGTTAAAAAAATAATAATTTAAAACCAGACATAGATGAGTGCTTTCTCATTATTCAGAACAGTAGACTTTGTTAGGCCACTTCATAATGGCTGTTAAAATCTTCATGCAGCTGTCTTAATGGATTTGATGGATTTTAGATACTCAAATAAGTTTTTATAACTTTTTGTAGTTGATTATAACTGCTTTGGTTTGTATTAACATGATCCATCAACGCTGACATTTGCAACTTTTTTATTGCAGAAGACCTATTAATTAAAATAACATTAGTCTAGTAAAGTTCAGTCATTTCTCTCTTCAGCAGAAAACTTCTGCCTGTACAGCTTACGACCTCACACTGTCGCATGAATTGTGAATTGTGAAATGTGTTTTAATTTCTCAACCTTTTTGGAAAAAGTCCATGATTCTACAGCCACATTTGCGAAATTTGAAATCAGCCTCTGTTGTGACTTGGCAAATAGACTTAGGAAATCATGTCATGTAATAAAGTTCCTTTGGTGCAAAAAAAAAACTACTGTGTTTCCTTGCAGCGTGTATCCCCTCAGTAAATCCTAGCCTTGAGCAAGAGTCTGTTAGCCAGGCTAGTACGTGGGTTTTCTTCTTCTTTGGCACCGTTGTGCTGATTACGGCATAGCGCCACAGTCGAATGTGCAGGTATTGTATTCAAATTAGATAATTCTATTAATTCTGAACATGAATGTGGCATCTAGGCTGGCCCATGTTTCTTTTGCTTTGGACACTGGCCTGACTCTGCGGGTCAATCAGCAAGCCAGGCCGCCAGCAATAGTTCTGGTTCTCCTGATGGCTGATGCCTGGCGTGGCATCATCCATCACCACCAAGCCTCATCCTTCTCATCAGCATACAGCTGCATGAGGGTGAGCGCAGGGACAAAGAGAGATTCTAACATACTAGGACAGACCCGTAGAGATGGAAACAGAGGGCCTGTTCCCAGCCTATGAGCCTGGCCATGTAGCCTGGTGGATAGAAGCCATAAAACGTGCAACATCCTCCCCGCCCAAGTCATCCAGTGTGCTGGCGATGTCATCATGCATGGAGCCAGGTACGTTTGGTGATGCTTGATAAAGAGAAGGTAAAGTCTAATAATACTAGGTCTTGTTTTGTCAGTTAGTTTGTTAGTTTGTTTTTCTGTGTGTTGGATTGTACATTTGAAAGCAAAATAAAATTCAAATGCTGGTCAACACTCGTCAGCCCAGCACTGAGAGGGCCAAGGGTCATACAGTCACCCTTTTCAGCATTTCTCAGTTCAGTGTTGTTGTCTGGGGTAGGACTCACTCAGAACCTTTGCCACCTTAGTTTCTTAGGCAATTACAGTCAGTGATTCCAGTTCTTGGGTGGCTTGATGACCTGAGTGTGTTTAAAGCCCATGCCTACAACACGAAAACGGTGAGAATGAGGGCACTGCAAGCACCTGGACACGCATCTGTTGGAATAGTCGGAATAGTTAGCAGTGAGTTAGGCTAGGTGGAGAGGCATGAGAACAAGGCTAGCTAGAAGGGTAACCAAGGGACTGAGACCAGGGAGTGCAATGAGGACAGCTGACCAGATAGAATGGGCAGCTGGCCTGGGAGACAGCACAGTCGTGTTTGGCAGTAGCAGGTGCAGGGAGCAGAGGGCACCTGAGGCAGGGAGGCTGGTACTGAAGGGGACTAGAGAGCACAGGCAGCAGGCCTGCAACCAAGAAGAGCTTGGCAGAGCTGACTTACATTCCTGAATCTTTCAGACCCTGCTGAGGCTGATCTTAGGATATGTCAGGTGGTGACTGTAAGTGAAAAGGTTTGAATGGGCAGGTAGATCAAAGGTTTGCAAGGGAGAATCTATAAGATCACACGAGAGGAATGTCAGCTGAGGAGGAGTAGCACCTCAGTGTCCTATATGCTGTCCAGGAGGCCTGGGCGTCTTTGGACACAAGACGTGCTATTGTCTGTCAAAGCCAGAGGTGCAGTTAGATGATTCTCAGGGTGTCAGAGCTTTAACACGATATGATGAAAGAGGACGTATCTTGAGCCTCCATTCCTTTAGAAAGAATGGGAGCACGTCTTGATGGAGGCTCTCAGTTTTGTCAAAGACATACACAACCACCTACTGATATGTATCAGAGAAGCTATAACATGAGCACACACGGTCTCTCACACACTGAGACAGAGCCCCCACCACCAGTGAGAAGTCGCATGTAGGAATAATCTTTTCAGCAACTGGACCAGAACCATGAATCCCTTTTTTGAATCTGCAAATGAAGGTGCACAGGGGGTCCATGCAGTGGGACACAATGAGTCGCATAATTCATTGTTGATACAAGGAGAGATTACGTTCACAGAGTTTGAGTGAGCTGTAATCTTGGAAAAATTGCTCTGGGACTTGTCCTTGTCTTGCAAACTCTGTGTGATTGTGAGTAAGTGTGTGTAAGTGTGTGTGTGTGTGTGTATGCGTGTGTGTATAAGCATGGCCTCCCTGGAGAGAGAGCACACTAGCTCCCAGATTGTATTTCCTCTTTCATTCAGTTCTGGGACAGAGTGCAAAACCAGACATCATTTCAGTACTACACACTGTGGTTCGTGACCGTGGGAAGTGGAGCAATTCAGGAAGATATGAAAACGCCAGCCGTCTTCACCTCTGCTCAATACTTTATTAAGTCAACATTTTGGTGTAAACCTTTGTCAAGACATTTAAGGAGTGGAGCAACTCACCTAAAATATACTCTGGATGATCATTACATTGCCCTCATCATATAGCAGAATTGCCCCCAAAGCAAAGCTGAATATTTATTTCCTATGATTAGTGGTAGTTATTCCTTGATTGTGCAAAAAGGAGCAAATTTCTCCCAAAGCTCCAAACAACAGAGACGAGATTCATTTTGAGAGCCAGGATGTTTAAAAAATGTATGCACTCATGTTGCTCTAAGGGGCTCTGGATAAATGCATCTGCCAAATGGCATATGGCATGTGCCATCAAGAGACTAATCCTCAAGGTTTTCTATCGCCAGTGTATCGCAGGCTGACTCTATGGAGTGACACAGGGACAGTGACAATACCCATAGCGATTTCATGGCGATATGGGCAAGGTTGATGGTTCATATACTAAAATTAGAACTGTTATAAAATCGTGGTTTTAATGGAGGGTGATGAAGAAAAAAGGATTTATGTCCACAGAACCAGCTGCCAAAACACAGAGCTAGGATTTGAGACTTTGTTCTTGGATTTACAGCTTTAGGAGATAGTTGTTCACACTGGAAAATATAGTGTTAAACACCAAAGATAAGATTGGACTGAGAAACTGATTAAATCACAGAAAGAACAATTGGGTCCTCTCACAAACATTATAACTTAGTGACTTAAATCCCTCAACAAAACATAGGTGAATATGCACACAAACAAAGCAAGTGACAAGTGTTTATCACACACGAAGCTCCAGAGATGACTTTAATTCACTACAAAGGAAGGCAACAGAGCAGCTGGGCCATTCAATAAAAATGTGCCGTAATATTGTCATGATTGATACCAACTGTGCCAGCTACACCATATTGACTGTAATGATATTGTGATGTTTATTTACTTTATTATTTTTTTTTTTTCTGACTATTGCAATTGCATTACATGGGCACACAGCTTTTTACATCATATTGTGCTGGAGTTTTTTGATTTATTTTTTTATGAGCTTTGTTTAGTAGATTTTTTTTCATATAGTAAGACATGCAGTTTGATTTTTAGGCTTGGGATTCTGCACTGTACAAGAAGACAGTGTTCAGGAGGCAGCCTGAAGTCCCATTTCTTCTAATTTAGTCTCTTGTGATGTGGAAACTGCAGTGGTCAGTGCTGTGGTTTTGATTTTTTTTTAATGTTATTTGCAGCCATCAGAACTCTTTTTTCACAGTGATATTACTTAATGTTATTCTCAACTGTTTGAGGGTTGTTTTTATTGGTGAAGGTGGAATGAAGCAACTAAGATCATTTGTACTCAGCATTTAGTATGACAGCAGCCTATCAGAGAGAGCCAGAATGGACTGGCATAATGTTTTGCAGCTACTGGTCTCAGTTGTATAAAAGAACAAAAGTTTCAGTTGTGACTCCTGACACTAATATTATATTTGAGTTGGCTTTCAAGCACAGCTAAACAAGGCACACAGGAGGTTGCACTTGTAATATGTGTGTCTCTGTGTTTAAAAATTATCCACCCACCTTTTTTTATTCAAAAATACCACACTGCAGTCTCATGTTCCATTCCAACAAAGAATGTAAAATAATGGATCCAAATGCAAACTTAATGTGTTTCATTTGCGTCTGCCTGGGTGCTAGCTAATGGGTAGTATTTAATAATGTCCCCTATAATAGTGCTATAGTGAGAATCCCAGCATTATGTGGCTACTAGATCATCTGGCATGAAATCAATTATAATATTCTACAACCTAATTTCGCTCGACTCAATATTATTCTATTATAAAATCTCTTTGTGTATCTTAAGCAAATGAGTAAAAACAGTCAGCCGGGCTGTGGAGTTAAAAGTGCAGTGTGTAACATTTTAACGTCGGAGACACTGAGACATTTGAGTGAGTGTAATTGCTGCACACAAATGGGACAAATAAGTACCAAAATGTTTGTGACAGGTAGCACTGTGGTTTATGGGCAGTAGGGTCTTAATTTTGGGAAATGCAAAATGCTGCATGTTGCACCTTTAACAACTGCACTACCTTGTTTGCCACAGTGACTCACCTGTTTGATGGCACACAGGAGCTTGCCATAGCAGAACACGATGACCAGGAATGGCACAATCAGGCAGAAGACAAACAGGCAGATGATGTAGGATATGTTATTTGCTGTCTTGGCCGTCCAGTCGACAGAGCAGGTGGTCCCAGGCCCCTCGGGTCCATAGTGGCTCCAGCCAAAGAGCGGCGGCATGGTCCAGGCCAGGGAGTAGCCCCAGGACAGAGCGATGCCCAGGAAAACCTTGTGGTAGTTGGAAGAGTCGGCCTCTGTGGGTGTCATCATGGTGCTGTAGCGCTCATAGGACAGGACAGCCAGCGAGATCAGAGACACGATGCCTGGGACAGGATAGGCAGGACACACACACACAAACACACACACACACACACACACACACACACACACAAGCATATACACACCCATGCATATACAAAAGGAAAGTGTTCACTCACACAGCAAGCATAAACACAAATGCACATGCACAAACGCATAGACAAACAAACACACACACACATACACACACACACACACACACACACACACACACACACACACATATACACACCGTTAATACAAGGAGTCACAAGGTGTAAGCAAAATAATTCTCTAGTCAGCATGTGCGGGAGTGTTCATCCGTTTTATGTGATGGCTGAGGTGCTTGCCAATTAATGGGGCCATGAAAACAGATGAATATACACGATGACTCCAAATATTTATCTACTCTACTGAGGAAAACATGCACAGTCATTGTGATAAGGCTTACAGCACTTTACTTTGCAAAGCTAAAATGGGCTTTATGCTTACAGCAGGGGTGGTGAACCTGCCCACATGCAGCTCTTTGCTCCTGTGTGGCTCGGGACGGTTCTATCAGAGTTCAAGGCCTCATTCTGTCTTTCATTTACCGCAATCATTTCCTATTGGTTGTCACAGCTGTTAGTTCACTACCATGGTTGTCCTAGTTGGTACACACCTACTTCAGCATTTGGCTTTCCAACATTTTTTTAGAAGGATGAGAGAAAAAGAGATAGATAGTACAATCGAGCTGCGAGCACAGGCGAGCACGCAAGAGAAAGAGAGCCAGCGAGGCGGTGCTGTGAATAAGAAAGCCAATTAATGAGAGAAATAAAATGTTACTTTCTGATTTTTTACAAATCAATAATCAAACACTCAACAGGGGATTTACTGTGGAGACACATGCTCTTAGTTAAATTTCCTTCTCTGCATTTCTCCTCATTCTCTCCCTTTCGAACTTTCCCTGGCCAGATTCGTCCTCCCGTAGGCAGGATGAACCAGAGCTTCTTGTGATAGAAAAACACTTTAAAAAGTGTCAATAATCCGTCAACAAGGGGGTTAAAATAGGTTCAATAGCCTGATGCTTTATGACTGTAAAAAAAAAAAAAAAAAAATGACACGTAAAGTCTAATTTTTACTCAACGTTAAATACAGACATGGATACAGGCAAAACCTTGTGTCCATACTGTGTTCATTTTGTCCATATTCGTGCACCTTTTCAGCAAGCTTGTGGATATGAATGAAATGGAGCAGTACCACTGAAAATCAATGGGGGCAATATAGCCAGCAGCTCATGCGAGATCAGTCTATGAGAGAGACACGAGGAAGAAAATTCTCTCATCAGCGGTATTATAGAAAAGCTATCTCCATCCTCCTGTCACAGTGTATTTAATGATCCCACAGATAACCGCTGTCTACAACACTCTCTCTTTGTAGCAGGTACATTATTATGACTTCCTCCACTGTCGCAGTGTTTGTTGTTGTCAGGAACTTTTAACTCTGAGCTGCCCATTAGTGGATTTATTGCTTAACACCCATGCCAACATAAAGGACGCATGATAGTATGTGGGCAGTGATGGTACATTGTTTGAAACAGAAATAGCTATTTTTGTATGGAGTATAAATGAGCCTCAAAACAGCTGTCACTGTTTCAAATGTCAGCAGACTAATTTGTTTAATCTTCAGAGGTCCTTAGACTGCAGTAGAAATGCAGACAGCAATGGGCTCCAGAAACTTTTTTTTTACTTCTTTGAAATGAGGCTAGTTTACCCAACCATGTGATTAGGCCTATATATCACTGTTGCTGTTGTGCAGGCATGCATGTGTTGTGCAGCTCTTTGCAATGGTGTTTGTTTTTTTTTTTTTTTTTTTTTTTTTTTTTTTTGGCTCTTCATGCTTTACTGGTTGGCCACCCTGGCTTTACAGTTTCAAAGACCAGACACCTATGAGTTTCACAATAATTGTGAAAGTTCAGCAAAAAGAAACTGTGGCATCCATAGTGGTGCAATCATCTAATATTTCAGTCTACACACCAGGGCCTGCAGCAGATACAGACTTTAAATCACAAGCAAAAGTGTTCCAGCCAGGCAGAGCCCATGTAATGAAAGACATCACAGCAGCTTTCAAAGAGCACAGGAAAGTCCTTTCTTATCATACTGTAATCGCTCAATAAAAACACACACATCCACCCTTTCCCTCTGTCACGATTGGGCTCTCTTTCTTTCTCTCCCCTCTTACTCTCTGCAGTAGCCTGGATCTCAGTGTTCCTCCTGACCCTTCATCCCTTTTTATCCTGCTTGGTATTCATTTTAAAGCCAGTAGGATTCGCGAGGCCATCTCTCATGCCTATTGATTTTCAATGGCAATGAAATGGACCTGAACCGGACAATCATTTAAAGAGACGGTCTGGACCTTTTGCAGAGGTGCCACTGCCATGACTGCTCAGTGCAGAGAAGGAAGGAGGGTGTAAAAAGAGCAGGGAGAGAGAGGGGAGGGAAGGAAGGCGGGGAGGGAGGAGAGCCCTGTCTCCTAAAAATTATGTTCTCATTGAACTAAACTGCATACTCAATTACCTTTCGAGGGGAATGTCGAGGGCAAGTTTTTGTAGCCAGAGTAATGAAATTGGCTAAAATGCCACCCAATATGATATACGAAATATGTTGATTAGAAACATATTTGTGATACAAATATTGACATGTTCACCTGTAAACATAATTGAGAATGCAGTTCAGTTGCATGGGCACATCATTTTTAGGAGAAAGGGAGTGGAGGAATGTAGACCGGGAGGAAGAGAGAAAGAGAAGACAGCGAGAGGAAAGATGGAATTGGATACACAAAAAGACGAGACACAAGTGATGTTGGATGTTGGACGCTGGACAAAGATGAAGAAGGCTATCAGCATTGTTTTGAGAATGCTGATTAGTGACAATCAATGGTTTTGTGGGACTTAATCAGAATGTGTGTGTATTTGCATGCACACACATACATGCAATAAGCCCAGATCTGTGTTTTCATGTGTGTGCAGAGAGAATTGACTCTATTTATCCATGATAGTGGTGTTTGAGCTATAGGGCTCAGGGCTTTATGATTTCTGTTGCCTCCAGACATCCCACTCATGTTCCTTTACCTGCCTTGCTGCAAGCTTTCACTGCCTCAGCTCAGCTCCTCATACAAAGCCGAGATGTATCATAACCTCCATCCACTGCTATATTACAATCTGTGACAAGGTAAAACACAGTTCTAAAGCTTTTACAACAACCCCTGTTTCTGTATTGAATAACTGAGACATAGCGAACAATCCCACACATAATTCAGAGACATTTCGACAGCTTTGGCTTTCAACTCATTTTTACTTCATTTTTACTCTATCTCATCCAATCACTGTTTTCCTGGGGTGCTACAATTCTATGTCTTTAGTCAGTGAAGTTTTAAATGAGCCACAAAAATACCGTGGGGACTGCCCCTCACAACAAGTGGGCTCTCTCGCCGCTGTCATCTCCTTGTGATATTGTGTACAGCCAAGTATCTCCAGTAAACACTGATCTAATGCAATGGCCCCCAACCTTTATTACCATAGGGAGGCACTGGCAGAAAAAGCCGTTGTCCCAGTGTAATTTAGTCCATGTAGTGAGAGTTAGTGAAAGTGTCATAGGACAACATAAACTGAATTAATGGATTTCACTGTGAGAGACAAAATGAGATGGAAGACTTGTGAACTTTAAGTTGGTAGCCGGGGGAATGTAGCGTGCTCTCTGTGCCCTCTCCTTTATTGCCTCTGCAAAGAAGGTGAAACCGGCAGGGGGTTATATGACCGCCCAAGTTTGTCCGTCAGCAGGATAACTCAAACACTATTGGACAGCTTTGTACAAAACTCGGTGTGAAGGTTGGTCATTGCCCAGGAAAGACGTGATTAACTTTTTGAGCACAAACAGGACCTAAGCGCCCAGCTGTGACCTTGGTCTACATTCTACTTAGTGCCCTCTTGCTAGCTATAGCGACCTAGAAGAGGTGCGAGGACTCCACAGCCGACAGGAGACTGAGTGCATAAAACCGAGCAGACATCAATGGCATCCTCCCTTTTTGCACTGGTGACAGCAGCCCCAAGCAAACCAAATGGTGACAAAGTGGTGAGGACTCGGCGCTCTCAAGGCACTCCACAAAAGCAATGTGACATCCCTCTGCAACCCAATCTGCCTGGCCCAGTCTAGCCGGTCGATCCAATTCCCAAAGGCATCCTGCGGCTGGAGATAACGTGTGCAAATCTCGGTAAAAGCGGGTCTTTGCTATATCTGCATATTTGTGTGCATGAACTCATACAGTGTTGGTCTGGCTCCCTTGATTTTGGAATTCACTGTCTCCACTAACCTGCTTGCAATATATCTCATATTTTGTATTTGTATACTATAAATATTTTTACTTGTTCTTGTAGTTTATTAAGACTCAATTGGAATCGGTACAGTAGCAAAGGGCCACAGGTGAGCAGAGATTGAAGTGTATCTCACCATTTGTGAAAAAGCAGGATTAAAGAGCACTTCATCACAAAAATTAAATTTGGGTCATTGATGATTAAATCTTATTGGTTAATGATAGATTACAATTTAAAAAGATATTTGTTTAATAATTTAAGTCATTTAAACTTTCAGATGCCCTACATCCCAAATCCCAAGGTGGAAGTGTTTTAGCAAATTTTTCAGATGTCACGCTGATAATGTCTATGAATAAGCTTCCAGCAGTCATCCAGCTTTGATTGTGGATCCAAATCAAATCCCACTTTCTCAAAATTGCAAAAACTAATTAGCAGCTCTCTTCCATGACTCACATAGAGTGGCATCAAAATATGAAATCTAATAACCATCGTCATTAAATCACTGAGCCAGCTGACGCCAACCTTCCGCCTTCATGCTATCCAAATAAAAAATCTTATTTAAAGCTGATTAGGATTTTCACTTTTGATATGAAAACTAGGTTACGCTGGCTGGTCCTATCAGATGTGTCCATTCATTGGATGAGACAAACTCCCTCCCTGGCTGCACCGTATGGAAAAGACAAGGGATTCATTATTCAAATCCATATAACGTCATGGAGGACGCCCATACAACTTTCGACCTAACCTCGTAGCATCTAAAATCAAACATCATCCTCCCTCCATCCTCCAGGCTGCCGGTAGGATCAAAGCCAGCAGCTAAATCTAATACTCACAAAATAAATGTCTTATGATCTGGTAATGTTTGAAATATAGAGAGGTCTCCTTCTTCTCTGACTCTTTCTGTTTGTCTTTGAGAAAGTACCACTTGTCCCTGATGCTGCACAGTTTGAAATAAAATATGGGATTGAATGGAGTTGTGTTTACTGTGTAAATCTCACTTGTCAGTAACAACTTTGTGTCCTTCCGGGACATAAGAACTGAGCAAAATCAGAATCTGATTTGCCAGTGTCTAGCAAGCAAAGAGCAATTGGGGCTTGGTGACATCATCCTGTGTACAGGGTTGAATATTCACACTAACAATGTGTTTAATAGATATCTTTGTCTAAGCTTTAAGAGACCTCTAATTCACTATTTATTACACAAGCTCATTAGCTGGCTCACTCTCGCTGACCTTTACAAAGGAGTAGCACTGTTCTGTCTTCCTCTCCGCTGAGACTCCCTCTTGCCTTCATATCAAATTAACATCACTCAGGCCAGGTGTGCGTCTGCATGTGTGTGTGTGAGAGTGTGTGTCTCCGTGATGAACATACATTTCCTTTCCTCTATGCATGTGTGTATTCATCCGTTTCTGTGCCTGTCTCTGCACCGGTGTGAGAGCTCAGAATCGAGCAGGGCAATCTAACTTCCGTATGCAGCCGGTAGGCCCAGCAGTCCAAGGTTAATCCAGTGACTGTGTGCACAGTCCACCTGAGGCAGAGGGAGGCAGCCCGCAGTATGCAGGGACACTCAGGACTGATGGCAGGATGTCAAATAGAGAGAGAGAAGTCATTCTTCTTCCTCCATTGTATAATGAAAGACAATAAAGTTCAGTGAGATAGAGAGGAAAATGCAAAGCGTTGGGCAGGAGAGGTGAATTGGCTAAATGGATGCCAGGAGGCTGACAGCAAAGCAAACGGCATGAGAACAGAAAAGAAAAGAAGACGGTGTGAGTGAGTGTGTGTATTTGTGTGCTCAAGGATAAGAGCGTGCACACGTGTCTCCCAGAATAGTCTTCAACTCGTGCTCTCGGCACAAAGTCAAAGCAGTAGTTCCTCAAATTGTTCAGTCATTCAAAAATCTGAGAAGTTGTGAGCTAAAAGTGCGAGAGTGCATGCAAAACGTACAGATCCATTGTGAGAGAGAGCCGGGGAAAAGCATCCTAACAATAACCTAACAATGTTTTTTGTCATCGACAGTGACGCCCTCTAATTTGAAGGAACATCGATCATCCTGAAAACCTTTATGGTGTCTTGTTGAAGACAGACACAGCCACTTTGTCAATGCTGCAACTGGCATTATTCGTCTCAACAATCAATTTCACTTTTTCTTCCTCTGTCTCCTTCACACTCACTCTCTTAGTTTTTATGAGCCCATTGAGGAATTACTCATCCATAACCAATGGTAGCTCTAATGATGTCTGCAAGCCATCGTGCCCAACACACATGCACACATACACACATAGACACACACATACACACATTGTTCTTTTGCTGTCTCTTTCTATCATTCTCTTTCTCTCTCCCTCTCTACATGTCCTCTCTTCTTCTGTTGTGATTTTATCTTGTAGATGCCAAATCTTGTCAGGCGGGCTTTAGTAAATTGGCTCCTTGTGGATGTCAGTGTGACACAGCTTAAGACAGTGCTTAATCTCAGCATAGCATTACAGTTTGCGTGACATATTGGATAAGCGAGTACAAGTCAACCACATCCAAAGTACTTGGAAGTGGTGGCGACTTTTCTCATTCTCTCTGATATGACTGAAACGAAGTTATCCACTTTTGAAAGTTGCTAACACGTCCCGGAGGAAGAGGCAGAGCGCTCCTCAACGCCTCCCTTTAATTTAAAAGTTTGACAGATTCAAGAGGTCTTCTGCAAAGGAAAACTCAATTTAGATGAGTTGAGTTTAGCATTCTATATGAAAATTTTAGCGATGGCTAGGGGAAAGCAAGAGACCAGCCTGGAGGATGCTGATGATAACAGTCATGGTGAAATGTCAAAAAAGACAGAAAAAGGAGTGTGCTGGTAGATCAATTTTGGTTTCTAACAGTATGCCATGGTGTTGCAAATCTCTCTTCTCTGGCTACACTCACAACATTTGAATAAAAAAAAAATTGGAATTGATGGCAATATCAGAGAAATTGCACATGTAAAGGGACTTATACAACAAATTAGTTTCTTTCCGGCTTGCAGGCAACAAATAGGAAACTAGTTTTTATCATTTGGTTTCTCAGCCTTTATCATTTGGTTTCTCAGAGGTATAGTAGTGGTAAATCCATCACTCTTACAATATTTGTTAGGGTTAAAGTCAGCTGGCTTTACAACAAGGTGAACAGTCCAATGTGCTAACATAGACAAGGAACAAAGAAAATCAGATACCTGTCTTACAACAGCTTGAAAAGTCACTTGTTGGTGTCATTTTTTTTTTCCTCAAAGACTAGAGAGTATTTTTGTCTAAAGGAAAGTGACCATGGTTTAATTTGATGTGAGTTATAGTACTTTTCAATTAAGTTCTTAAGGTTCCTAAGACCTAAAAGTTTTAAACATAGCCTTTCAACCCCGCTGAAGTGACAGATGTCAGCATAGCTTTCAAATCTATGCCAAGTAGCTAGTTTTAATGCTGTTGAATTTTCTGACAACTGTGATCTTGCCCCCGCTTAAGTATAGCAAGAATACAGACAGAATGAGAGTTTAATGATGACAGTTGAGCCCAGTAATGTACAGAGCGGATTTTCATCTTGGCCAAATCTCTCCAAAATTCTGTAGGAATTGCTTGTGGAGCATCTTTTGAAATAAGATGTGAACTCACCGTTATTCTTGCAACATAACTTCTGACTAGACAGGAGCAGGAGGGTGGCTTTGAAATCTTTTAAGGCAATTAGTGGGTTAAATACTGTAATGAAACCTGTTCATTAAATAACAAGGCATGAGTTGGAGCAAGGACTGGATAATTAAAAAAGAGCAATTTTTATGTTTTACTCATTATTCCAACAAATCATTATACCCAGTCCCCTCCTGAGTATCAAGGAAATGTCAATCCAATATTAAGAGTTCTTAAGTTCCATAAGAGCCTTAAGTTCCATAAGGCTCAAAGATCTGGGTAATGTCTGTCTGTCATGTAATTTTGATATGACACTAATCAGATGCAACTTTGATGTGGCACCACATATTCACTTGGCTAAAGATGAAGAGTGAGCTGTTGTGATAGTCTTAGCACCCAGCCAGACAGCACATCCTGGCCCAGTTCCAGCCAGATGGCTTATTCTCAGTTGCAACATTGTGACCCATTTGCGTATATATCAGCACTCCTGCAGAAAGGTAGACATCAGCGTCACCTTTCTCATTACAACTTTCCTGTGGGTGATTTTATTGTGCTGCAAATGCCGGCTATGCATCTGCTTCAGTCCCATCTACCGCCTGGGCGGCGGGAGCATGCAAATGAGCCACAGTGGGTAGGCTACTGAAGGCTTCCCTGGCCTCAGGCACAGACACTCAACTTTATGGTAATAGGCTTTTAGCAACCACCTAATCAGAGGCTCCACAGTTCTTCATATGTCCAATACCCAAATCACCCACTGATATTTTATGTGACTTGTTTTCAGAGACTATTACGAAATGTGAACCAATGACCAAGCATCTGTAAAGGAGTACTGAGCACACCAGGGAGCTTTACTAAACTATTGCCAATGATCTGCATGTGATTTGCTTACGCAGCTTCCATAAGTGGCTGGAAGTCATCCAGCAGCCTATCATGCAGCTCAGCACGAGAAAACACGTGTACTGCACCATAAAGAGCAAGACAATGCCGGTTTTTACAACTTAGGCTAATTGTGTGGACAAAAAACTGCCTATCCACCTTCTGGGCAGGCATCATCACTGTATATACAGCCTAGTAAAGTCTATGACCTGGCAAGATCTCTGAGAATGATACAGCCTATTGTCATCACTGCCAGTATTGTTTTTTTTTTTTTTTATTGCGTCACATGAATTTCTCTAAACTATGTTACCATCACAGATAATGAGAGTATCTAACCAATCAATCAATCAATCAATCAATCAATCAATCAATAACTTTATTTGTCTCCAGTGGGGCAATTGGTTATGCAGCAGTGGGATGCATATATTTAGCACACATAAAACACAGGGAACATATATACAACACTAAGACAAAAAAAAAAAAAAAAAATCAATACACAGGAGAAATACTCAGTCAATTAAAAACATAAAAAGGCAAACCAAACCAGACCTACTTTTACCCGGACCTTACCGCACACGCACACACACACACACACACACACACACACACACACACACACACACACACACAAATTCATAAGCTACAGAGGCTGTTAAATCATTCAAATGTGCTTGGACAGGCATATCTGAATCAGGATAGGCCTAATAATAAACATGACATTTTCAGATTTTGTAAACATGAAATGACAAATGTCTCAGTTCGCCCGTACTGGAACAATAGGCTGCGTGGTTATGAGGGCTGCTTTTAATCAAAGTTTAATGTGGCAACAAAAACGCAACATGAACCCCTAAATGATGATTATAATGCATATATTTTATTTTCCAAATGTTCTTTTTCGACAACTGAGCAAGCTTAACAAAACCTGGTCTCACAATCGCAGTGCGCTGGGAAGCCTCCCACCTACAGCGCATCATCAGTCATGTTTTAGCAATCACAAGAAGATGAAAATATGCTCCCCATATGATGCGAAGAATAAACAGAAGTTCCACATTAACATAGCCCAGTACATTGCGCGTTTATACTCACCAAACAGGGAATTAGCGAAGCCGTACCAAACGCATCCTCCTTCTCCTATGAGCCATCTTCCCTGCGTGCTGGCCGCGAAGCTGAACGGAGTCCCCAGTACGCACACCAGCAGGTCGCTGATGGAGATGTTAATCAGGATCAGGTTGATGGGGGACCGCAGCATCTTATAGCGCCAGAACAGCACAAGCACAAGCAGGTTGTTCAGGAGTCCAAAAGTGCCGATGAAGCCCAAGCACACAGCCACAACCAGGTGCCCGGTCGGGGTGAGGGAAGTCCGGTATGAGCTGGACCCCAGGTGTCCTTCCCCGGCTCCAGCACAAAGCGCGCTGTTGACCCCTGCGCAGCCGCTCAGGCTCACGTTGGACAAGATCATCGCAGTCAGGATTCACGGTGGCGGCACATGGGGCGCACACTTTGCACTGAACAGGAGCTAATTTGTCTTTGACATTTTTGTATATGAAAGAAATGGAATTTAAAGAATAGACGTCGCTCGCAGCCAGAGTCACTTGTTGCTTCGAAATGAACTATCCCTAAGTGGAAAAGTAGAACGAAATAGAAATATAGGCTAATAGAGTTCTTTGATGGGAATATGAGAACTTTTGTATCTCAGTTCAGGGGGTTGTGGGTGTTCAAAAATTAGGCGCAAAAAAAAAAAGAAAAAGAAAAAGAAAAAAAGTTTTGAGCGGCTGTGCTCCACCGTGTGGTAGTTTTAAATGCACACACCCCCACTCTCACTCTCACACAGACGCTCCTGTCTCTCAGACAGACACCTTCCCTTGCTCTCCGTGTTTAAATCTCTGGTAGCTGACGTCTGGGCGGGGGAGCGGAGCGCGCCGCGGCTCAATGGGAACAGGACAGCCTGGAAATTCAGCGCACAGCAGCCAGCTGATGATCATTTGGCTCATGACAATAGTTTGGCGGGGGCACTGGAGTCAATAGCTGTGCCCAAAGCTAAACTTTTTTTAGGAACTAACTCTCTCTTTCTCTCCTTCTCACTCCCTCTCGTGTCTGACACGCTCTAACTTCCAGTGTGTGGCTGCTGGATGCATGGCGCTGTCCACGGTGCTGAAATCTTCATGGGGCGCATAATTACTGGTGGCAGCTCCACCCAAGTTAAGGAAGGAGCTGAGTTTTTTCGTGCAATCCCACTGCAGTCTTAAAATGTTACAAGTGATTTGCCTATGCAAATCCATGGTCCTTTTAATATAATTGTTTCAAAGCATAATTGCCGTAGAATCATCATTATTTTTTTATGAAAGACTGTGAAGAATGAAAAATCTGTCTGTACAGACAGACAGATTTTCTTTTTTTTTTTTTTTTTTCTGTATAGAACCGTGTGTGGTGGGCAGCTGTTCTGTTTCTTGATTTATTTTCCTTGTTTATTTTCCTTTTTTTTTTTTGTAAGTGCTGGAAGTCTTGTTTGGTATGTCATATTGCCAACGCGTGCCTTGTAACCGTGTGTACGACGGTCCATGAACCTCATGGCTTGACACGGCAATACAAATTCATTCATTCATTAATTCATTCATTCATTCATTCATACATGCATACATACATACATACGTGGAACCCCTCATTCATAGTATGTCCCCTGCTGGCCTGACAGCTAAGACTGATCAACAAAATAAAGTCCATGTGTTAATAATGCCAAAGGTTAAACCAGATACGCATATACCCCTCCTACCCCACCTCCCGTCCCGAATTGTAAAACCATTTCATAGCACCACTGCTCAGATGTATTGAACAGTACAGGACGCTAGCCATTATTTGCTGAACAGGGAACACTCAATACATTTCTGCAGTACACCTAAGTTAATCACAAGGGAATGAACCTTGCCTCATTGTCTGAGTTTAACTCCTGAAACTCCATCATAGTAAAGTTCCTGTCAAAGCTAGGGAAGCTGACAGATAATGCTGGAGATTAGGCAACGTCATTGTGCTTTCACTAAGATGGCACTGAGCAGAGCCACAAATAAAAACCAGGCTGACACCAGGCTGTCACAGATACCCATGTTTTGTAGTTGTAGTTTTTTATTTTTTATTTTTATTTTTTTAATGCATGTAACCTCCTTCTGAATCAAATCATATAGACATAAAACTGTCCAGTGGGTGTTTCTTTTTTGGTTGATTCAGTTGGTTAAATTTAATTAGAGGTATTCCATCTGTCTGCCTTGAAAATGTACTGAGATGGCACTTTTAGACTAAAATAATGAGGAACAGTGAAAAGCTAAAACATGATGAGTGTCAGACATGTAGCTTCATGCATTGGGTCCAAAATTTCCACCGCAGGCTCAGGGATAATCCCTGTGTTCAGGCAGAGTGTCCATGCAGCTAAACCTTGATTCTCTGCCTGTCAAAACAAACAAACAATAATATGAAGGCAACTGGACCAATCCACTGTGGTGTCCATTATATTTTCCATTGTCTAAAATCTCAGTTGTATGTTTTACCCACTGCTGTTGCTTTGTTTAAGGACATCATTATTGTACTTTTTTTTTTTTTTAAAAAAAAGGGATGGTCATGAACAGAAAATGTACCTACAGTGCTGCTCTAACTAACAAATCCAAAGAGGGCAGCTTGCATGTGACAGGATAGAAAGACAGAAGTTTTTGCTCCGCTGGGATCACATCTGTTTATATGTCCAGCTCTGCCACAGTGGTACAGTACAAGACAGCCACAATATGATCCATGAACAAGTGAACCGTAATCTCCCCCATGAAGTCAAAATGTCAGCAATTAGTTGGTAATTAAAAGCAAATCCTTGTGGTCAAGCAGTGGCATTTGGTGTTCTAGCAGCGTTCTTAATTATGCATGTCTAGTTCCATAAGTGTCCTCTGCAACATTTGACATTGTACACTGAGAGGGAAAGTTACGACTTCAGATGGGAAAGCTACTCTTCCCCTCCCCCTCGCTTTGTACTTATGCATTCTCCACCAAATAGTGTCACTCTGTAACAAGGTAATTACCTATGAAAACTGCACAGTGACATTTACTCTGACAACATCTTCCCCATATACAGTCCTAATTGGGTTGTATTAAGACATTTGGGTTCCGCTGTGAATACCATACCTATTTAATCATCTCAGTGGGATTTTGCAGTTGGTATTTAGTTGGGTCAGGGCGGTGGCTTGACTCTGAGGAATTGTCCTGGAAGATTAAGAACAACTGGGGTTAAGAGATCATTGCAGAGAATCTGTTTAATCTTAAATCAGAGGAAGGGTGCAACTAGAATAATGTTTTATGCTTATTATCCTTTGTGTGGTGATTTGTTATGATGTGTAATATATAATTTATATGATCAAGACATATGCCCTTAATTAATCCTTAATTAATACTACTAATAAATTCTCTCTTTTTAAATTTTCTGTTTCTAAGACACATCAGCTGTTATATTCAGTAATGAACAATAGAGTTACTAAATGTGAACAGCTTTGGTTCCCTTGTCAATTCCCAGCATTTCCAGAAATTTACTGTCAGTCTTTTCCGATAAACAGAGCTCAATTTACACATATGGCCCAGACTGAGCCACAAATCTTGTCAAGTTGGTCCCAACTGCACTAACTTACACTTCCAAGAAATTAGCTGGCAATTTGCAGCCATTCATCTCTTTCTTCCTCACAGATTGAAGTTGTCTTCTCTAACACATATTAATGGCATTCAATTCACTCCTTCTGTTATTTCATTTTAATGTGCCTGTTTTTAATCTCTCTGTGTGTTGTGACTATGTGTTGTGTCATGTGCTTTGCTGCAAGCCAAATTTGCAATTAGAAATCAAGATTTGAGCCTAAACCTGATTATAGTCACTGTGAAGTGTTTGCTAACAAAACTAAAAATAAGGGAAATTAATACAAACTCATATGCATATGACTGGTCTTTTAGAGGCATGCCGTCAACCCTGAAATTAGTTGACAATGGGTGGCAAGGGATTTGCCATCCAGTCAAATTTAATTTAACTGCCGAGCCCCACCCCCACAACCCAAAGGCCAAGGCAATTCTGCTCATTGTGCTGTATGTTTTCCTGTCAAAAGACATCCCATGGCTCCTGTTCTGTTGTGGTTACAAATCGTGGCTGGCCAAAAAGCTTCATCTTAGAGTGCAGTGACTGCTGCTGTAACCAACCTCCACCTCTTTACCCCTGCAGTATCAACATCTCTCTGGTTTGTATTTGCCAGGATGACAGAGTCATGAAAAGTACAAACCTGCCGCTCTGTTGAAAAACAGTCTTGCCCTAAGGATCATTCTCAGAACAGCAACAAATACATCTTATCCTTTTTACCGATTTATTTGCTGTTTTAGATCCAATTTATCTTATTTGTCTAAGTTCAGACAGAATCCACAGGTACACATAATCAGTGCACAATACAGCATCGCAGTAATGAAGCCATGCCCCTGACATCAGATTGTCATGAAAGTCAGCATATGTGTCCATCTTAGGCAGCCTGGACCAGCTGGAGAGACCAGCTGGATGTCTTTGCTTTGGTGGGCATCCTCCACTTAGAAGACATTAAGGTGACAACCAGCCTCTCTAGAAACAAAATGTACAAACATCCACTATTCACATACAGGCTGTAAAGAATACAGTGGTCTTTGTACCATATTTGCTCTTTTGGTGTTGATTATGCAAATGAAATAGAGTATGGACGTTATGTCAGAAGAAAATGATACAAGCTGTTATCAAGGTGTGTCAAACATGGTAGAATAAAAATTGGATTAATTAAAAACTGACTTTTACAAAATGGCAGTTTAAAAAACGGTGCTCTTCAATGATTACAGGTAATGTAAGTGTCTTGCTGACAAAATGCTTACTCTTTTACAAGCAAGGTTGGCTGTAGTTAAATAGTGAATGATGAATTTCAGGCAATTTAAAAAAAAAAAATATTGATATATAGTGTTGAGGAAATGAACTCTTCAATTTGATTTCATATCTCTGCATAAACGTTACGTAAATCATCCTATTTCCACTTTCCCGGCACTATCACCATTTCACTTTATCAGGTTTGGAATCAGTACATTTGATTTGTTTATCCTGCCTTGCAGAAAGATTATGGCAGCCTTGGTGTTTTGTTTGTGTTGACATTATGCTGGCCTCTTGGGATACACAACTCAAGGTAAAAGTGTCACCCAGTATAAGTGCCCTGCATTCAAATTATCCACAAATAGAGTCCATAGATTTCTGTATGCAAGTGGTCCAGCCACCACCATATTGTCAGAGACAAGATGTCAGAAACATGATGACATCTCAAGGAGTCCAGCAGTAGAAAAGAGTAGTGACAAATGGGGAGGAAGAGAGAGGGCTGGAGGGGAAAGCAAAGAGAGGTCAAAACAAACATGAGGAGAGGCAGAGAGGAAAGAAAGGAAGTAAGAGGGAAACAGATTATGAGCAAACAGAAAGAAAGAGCTGCAGAGTCAGAAGAAAAGGAGAACAAGAGAGGAGTGTGAGAAAAAGAATGTGAATGTTAGAATGAAGAGGTTCACTATATGAAGAGTGTGTTGCAGAGGGAAAAGTCTTGTCTACACTGAAAATGTGTTTTGCATCTCCGTCACACTTTCTAAAATACCCCCACCCCCCACACACACTCCATTCTCCTGCTCCATCTCCTCCCTCTTCATCACCACTGCCCTCCCCTCCCCTCTGACATCGACCTTGGGAGAGTAGCCACTCCTGCTCTGCAACTTAATATGCCAGAGGCTTTAAGGAAAGCTCAGATGAAGAGCAATGCCAATGGATCATATGGATTTACTGTCCACATGAGCCTGCCACAGCCCTGTAGTTTATCTGGTCAGGTGCGTCACTTGAAGCCCATGCTTTAAATGCTCGACACGCAGCATGACATGATACAGGAGAGGAGCATATGTCTTGGATGATCGGCGGGGTGGGTTGGATTGGCAAGAAAAGACTGGTCTGAGTGTGCACAGAGGCTGCTGTTGGTTGTAATTCATGATGCAGCGCAACACTCTTATGGGAGACGGACAGGTGTCAAATGAAGCGCTGAGCAGCCAGAAGTCCCAAACATTCAGCTGCTCCAAAACATCCTGGCAACAGAGAACATGTCAACAGGCATCTCAACAAAGTCACTTGATGCTCATTTAAATCAATAACATTTAATTGTTTGTTTTTCTTAACAATCATGTTAAGATCATATCACTTAAAGAAGGACATATACACCTATTAGAGTATTCAACTTTATTGGCCTTATTTGACCTTGAATTTATAGATTTACCAGCAAAGGTATAGTGAGCCAGTGAGAGCCAAGCCAAAGTGAATATGTGACATATGGAACAAAGGGAGTTGAACAGAGTGTTGACCCTTTCTCCCTGCCATTAAAAGTGCATCTCAGTCCATGCTGTGCAACTGCCCTGTCACGGTCACACCTGTCAGAGGCATAAAGCCCTTAGGTGCACCTCACAGGCTGACATTATGACAGAGCAAATAAATGGTGCTGTGGAACCACCACAGTTTGTACAGTTTGTTTGTCTCAGCAGTCCAAATAGAAACATATCTGGAGTCAACATTTTCCATAAAGGCAGATGATTTGGTGTATATTGTGGACAGTAGGGTGTGCCTATATGACTCTGCTCCTCTCTGGGATGTTCAAGTGACCATTGTTAGAGTGTAAATTGGCATGAATGCTGTAAGATGTTGTTTGTTTCTGTCAATAAAAGTAAGAGCTTTAGGAGGTCAGAATCAGCAAACTACATAAGTTAGGTGTGATAGCTTTATAAAGTTTATCAGTTATCATTAATAATCTGTGATCTTTCAAGGCTGAATGCAAGGCCATAGTATTGACAGGCTGGCTTCCAGCAACTGCTGTGTGACTGTCCCATAGCTCTTATATTCCTCATGAAAAACAAGCACAAAATAGAGTATCAACCAGGCACACAGGTGCTTCCACACATGCATACATATGCATACACAAACTCCCAAACACTTCCATTGCAAAGTTCAGCCTCACAGAAAGCAAGTTGCAGCTGCTATAGGATGGGCACAGACCCATGAATAGATTGATATTTGTGGACCAATGAACTGATGCACCAACAGAACGAGATGGCAGGGCTAAACCACACCACTGAGCAAAGAACCTCTGCTGAGTCCCACAAGAGTCTATGACAAACACCTCCTAAATTATGAAGGGGGTGTGGATAAATAACAGGGAGCAGGGGCAACCGCCACCAATGACAAATGAACTCTGCTTTCTCCAGTGATGTGTCCCACAAGTGCCTAAAACAAACAGCTTACGATTCATGAAATAGGGCTTGGCTAAAGTATAGGGGCCGGGGCTAACTAACACCACTGAATCAGGAACTGTCTGCTGAGACCAATGATGCCTCCCACAAGTGTCTATGAAAAATGTTGAAAAGGGGGCATGGTTAAAGTGTAGGGGGCAAGGCAATGTAAGTGTTTGTTTATGTATGTTTGTCTATCTGTATGTGTGTTTGTGTGTGTGTGTGTGTGTGTGTGTGTGTGTGTGTGTGTAGAAGTTATGCACCTTTTGCAATAGGCCACTCCCATTGCCACACTTCCTTTAAGCCCACTGGCATGAACACAAACACACCTGTCCTACCTACCAACCAACAAATTTGCAATCTATAGACAGCAAAAACAAACAAACATGTAAACGCTGGCATAGCAGAAGAAGAACATGAGAGACTACAAAAATGCAATATATGCTACATGCATAGGTTTAGTTCAAGTACAACAGTGTAATGGATGACGCACACAGTGGGAAACACAAGGTTCCTCATGCCTATGGCTGCAAATGGCATAATACATATCCCAGACTAAACCATTAAGGGCTATTCATGTTACTGTAATGGTTTTGTTTAGAGCAATATTGATTTTCTAAGTGTGTAGATGCAAGGCTACAGCACATAGATATATATTTATATATAGGCTGATTATATGATAGTCAAAGCTAAAATTAGAAACTGGTTATCATTTTCTTAACGCTACTAAAACTCAAAATGTGGTGCCACCAAGTAATTGGTGATTTGTTATTTTTTTTATGGTGTGATGCTCCCCTTGGACCATCCTCCCTGCTCCAGCACCACCACCAACACACACACACACACACATACACAGACACAGACACACACACACACACACACACACACACACACACACGTATACCTCCCAGAGGACATTTTTGCAGGATGCCATAATCATAACTTAAATATTTCTAATTCTACAATCCCATTTTATCTAGTGATCTGCCACCTCTTCCTACTGCAATTGTCTTTTTATCACTGTGTATTAAAGTAATGAGTTAATACCCTTTTAAATTTCATGCAGTGGACTGAGTTTATTCAGGCAGGGTTTCCTCATGTTTCTCACAACACACTACAGGCAGGGCCATTTTAACTTATGTCACCCACATGACTCCTTTGATTTTTTTTTTTTTTTTAAACCATCTAATTACCTGAAGGACACACAATGGACATTGTGCAAAATAGAAAAGAGTATATTATAGCCCAATATGGGCAGTTAAAGTTAAAGTTCATGTCAGAAAAAAGTCATTTCAGAGAAAAAGAAAAAAATATGAAACATTTACATTAATTTGCATTGATAATGTAATTGTAAGCCACTCATAAACCCTTTAGAAGGGTATTGTTATTGTAAAATGGTACCCAGAATGTTTGATACCACACTGTTCAAGCCCACTTTACTTTACTTTTTTTTTTTTTTTTTAACACTGTTGGTCCTTGCATTCTGAATTAAATGTGGCTTAATACAGGACTCTCACCTTGTTGAAGTCCATGAAAGATGAAGCCAATGAAGTCAAACTGCTTTAAATACTGTCGGCTCTACATTACACTGATTTAAACTCACTGAATACTGACAAAGAATAACTTGAGATGTTTCCAAGCTCAAAAAGAGGCTACAAAGACGAAGACGAATACCAAAGTAGGCAGGAGTGAGTGGACAGAGAGAGATGAATTTCACATGTACTTTGAAATAATACTTGTTCATATCTTTTCCTTCAGGCTAGACATTCAACACCATAAAGAAACTCAAGTTAAAATTTAGGATTAATTCAGGAACAAATCACGTTCTTCTGTCTCGGCTAAAAAGACGGTGGTGTAGTCACTATGGAGACAAGAAGGTCTGGGTGATTGCAAGCATCCACCTTGCTGAGGTGCCCTGTAGCATCACAATGAATACCGACCAACTCCAGGGTTTCTGCTCTGTTGCTGACCCTGACCTCTGGGCTCCCTGTAGAGAGGCCCCCCAAAAAAAACACCTCTTTTTCTGAGGGAATAAATACAGTGCTACCAAACCAGAGGCCGGTACCTGATAATGGTGATATTTATGGTTGGCAGTACCAGTGTACCTTATTGTCACGTTGATTGACCTGCCAAGTCTATTCTTAAACAGAGTTATTGGTAGACCTTTACCTCTGAGGCCCTTCTGACCCTGCTTCCTTTTATTTGTGTCTTTACACCACTAGAGAAGCTGATGGAAATAACTGTTGAAGGGGCTGTTTTTGCCTTCCTTTCCTGAGGTGTCAACTGCACTAGAAAAAGGAAGAGGCTTTTACTCGCCATGTTCATTTTGCTCCAAATTCAGACTGAGTAAGACCTTGTCACCTTTCAGTCTAGTTTAGCAGAGGCAGGATCAAAAGGTACAGGCAGTAAGAGGCTTTCTGTGCTTCGTTTAACTAAAACTCATTTGTATGGGTGGCCTTTGACCCACAGTACCGGACTGCTATTGAGCTTTGTAGCCCTTGATGATGTCACAGCTGCCCTTTAAGTGCGTTGAAAATGTAATCGAAGCATAGTGTAAGTTTGCTTAAAGGGCTTGGTAAACTGACAAAAGAAAGAAAGAAACAGAGAGAGAGAGAGAGAGAGAGAGAGAGTGAGAGAGAGAACTCCTTCTTTGGAATAAATTACATACTATGTTTGGCATTGGTGTTGGTGGATGAAATTGAAGACATTGGAATAATGACTAGTGTAAACTCCATTTTAAACTAATCCATTAGTCTTAAGAGCTGACAAAGCACAGATTTACAGTTTCATCCAATCAGAGTGCAGCGCTGAGATTGGATCCTGGGTCCTGAGGTCAGTGAGCACTAAGAGAAAGCAATGGCCAATACATACGGCTCAACAGGCTCAGCAATTCTTCAGTGCCGTGTGTGTGTGTGTGTGTGTGTGTGTGAGAGAGAGAGAGAGAGAGAGAGAGAGAGAGAGAGAGAGAGAGAGAGAGAGAGAGAGAGAACGGGCAAGAGAGAATTTGACAGAAATTCATGTAAGAAATGGGGAGGGAAAGAAATGAGTGAGAACAAATTATTACTATCTATCTATTAGGTTCTGAAAGAGGGTCAGAAAGTTCATTTCAAACAAACAAATAAGTTTGTAGATGAATAAAAACAAGTAGGTAGTCCAATGAACAGATAGATCAATAGATACTAAAAACAAAATAACAATAATCAATGTGATAAAAAACAAGACAGAACAACTTTTTCTTTTAATGTGAGGAAAACACACTAATACAACAGCAGTAATTATCAGAAGACAAAAAATATCAAAGTGTGTTCATAAATATGTGTCAGGAGTCCCACACATTTCTCACTCTTGTTACCCACCCCATCCAATGACTTGATATCAATAATAAAATTATATTTTTTGCAATGGCAAGCAAATTACAACAGATTTAACAATCCAAATGAAACAAACTGATTTATACCCATTCTGGAATACTATTGTAATCTTTTGCCTTGCCATTTGCCTTTTTTTATTTTATTTTGTTTTAATTTTTTTGTATGAGAAAGAAAAGTTGTGCAATGCCAGCTGCTGGCGGCACCGTCCAGCTCTGCTGAGCAGCTGAAAATGTGAGGAGAAAAGACGTCATGGGAGGTGTGGGGGGGGGGGGGGGGGGGGGGGGGGGGGGGGGATTTGGGAGTTTATGGAGAACCTGATATTGGACAAAAACCCTTATCAGCCCCTATAGATATATTATAGTCATTTTGTGCCATAAAAATTTGACTTGACAGGACTTTGAAATCATATGTAAAGTAACAGGGAACCAGAGTAGTGCAGCTAAAATAGGAGTAATATGATCACAGGAGGGGCCTGTAGTCTGCATCAAGCAAGTCTGTGCCCGTGCTAACTCAGCACTACACATATCACCATTGCACAAGACAATCATATTTTCCATGTATATGATGACAATCTCATTTTCCATTTAAATGAAATGTTGCTATTATGGAACCCCTGAATCAATAAAAATGCTGCCAAGTTCTTGATTTAATTGTGTGGTGATATTCAAAATAGCCTATGAATCCGGCCCGCCTGCACATTCTCCATCGCTGCTCCAGAGATCAGGATGTGCTCCCTCTAACCCAATCTGATACTGTCTCTTTGAATGTGCTTTGCAAACTGGTGCACTCTGCTAAATTAGCCTCTTTCCTGCTCGTCTAACCCAGTTCAAATCACAGCTCCCTCAATTCTTGACCGATTTTCAAGCGCTTTGCTTTGTTCCAAATGTCAGATGTTTATTTCAAATAATGAATACTGAATTGTTTAATTATAAAGACTGGTTTTCATACCAAAATACCCTATTTTGTAGTTGGTAGCAGTAATAATTCTATAATCTTTAAGAGTTACTTCACATAAATAGATTCATATTTTCTTACTGGCTGTGAAATGGCTGCCATGGTGTAATTTTATTCATAACTTTGGAAAGAAAAGCAATAAGACAAAAACTTTCTCTAAAGATTATGCCAAAATGTTACATATTTTGCAAGCCTTATAGCATTCTGCATTCTTACACAACAACAATTATCTAATTAACAGTTCAGGTATTAGGTTTTGCTTCTTCACTATTGCTGTGAATAACCTGTGTGTGTGTGTGTGTGTGTGTGTGTGTGTGTGTGCGTGTGTGTATGCGTGTGTGTGTGTGTGTGTGTGTGTGTGTGTGTGTGTGTGTGTGTGTGTGTGTGTGTGTGTGTGTGTGTGTGTGTGTGCTTAACTGCTAGACAGGTCAAAATGGCAAAAAAGGAAAATTGACATCCAGTCATTTTTCAGCGGACAGAAACACCAAGTAAGTTGAAAAATCCCAGTAAGGCAATTAGATAAAATCTTCACAAGAAAGGGATGAGAGGTTTATGGAAATGTTTCATATGGGTGTCATTAGTCGAAGACAACTCAGAGATCTCAGATGGTTTCAGAGAGACAGGGACAGTCAGACAGAGCCATAGAGTCTGATTTAAGTTGGTTGAGCAGTCATTTGAAATAGAACAGAGTACCATCATGTTTGGGCAAAGTTTCCACCTGCTCTTCTTGGGCTGTTTGTTCAGTGATTTTGGTGATGAGCCATACAGCATACAGGCCTATCTGTGGAGTCTAAGGTTTCATGGGTACTGTGCAGTAGCAGATTACTGATGGTGAAAATGTGGCAAATAGGGGACACCCTGGACTTCACTTCCGGTGACCCTCCCCTCCACCGGAGAACTGCAGAGGGGAAATTTTTCTGGAATTATAATATCTGCCCTTGAGACGTCTTTTTAAAAAAACCTAACATTGACCCTGAAGCCTGAAAAATAATTACAGGCCGATTTCTAATCTCCTGTTTTTCCCAAAAGTATTGTGTATCGTGAGTGCATGTGTGTGTGTGTGTGTTTGTGTGTGTGTGTGTGTGTGTCCTCTGGCATTCCTCTGCCAGCCTGTGTTTTAGTTACATCCTGACGTCCCTCCTGAAACATCATCTTTTCATCTGACAATCATTACTCTTTGTCGGTGGGATTCTGGGAAGCAAGTCACACACTAATGCGCCACGAGATCCCTCGGTTTGCACTCGCAACCATCAGAGATTGACAGCCACTCACAAAGCTGCAAGCTGAGGAAGCAGAAATTTTCAGCGTATCAATGTAAATCATTAAATGCTTTCCCCGAGGGGGTCCCCTTTGCCATTTAATAACCACCTTGCAAGATGTTGAAATTACAAAGAGAGCTGCTCTTACTTGGCAGTGAAGGACTGAAGTGATTTGTCAAGTGAATTGTGAATACAAACAGCTGTGGGATGAATGGTGCAATCATGAGATAATAGAGTGGTATTTGGCATGGCGCCATTTTTGAAGGTCACCAATAATCATCTAAAGATTCACCAGCTGGTCAAAGTCTATCAATCACCAGTTGAACAGTTTGAATCAAAATGTGTGCAGAAGTTCACAGTGCTGAAATGCGGGTTAGCATAACACACTTGATGCAAGCATTTAACATTGCTGAGCATGTCTGTAGTATCTCTGTAGTATATAATATGCAATTTTTATTGTTTTGAAGCATTCACACAAAAATATACATAACTACAAATGCAGCAACTCCTCTGGAACAGCTGGGGGTCAAGAGCCTTTAAGATTCACTTCTCCCCAGTTTTCTCCAGCCAGTCAGCATATTCAAACTCAGCAGGCCCACTCTGACCTTAACATTTGGAAAACATGGTGATCAGTGCAGTTTTCTTAGAGTGGCCTGGGAGACCCTAGGGGGTCCTAATCAAAATGAGGAATACAGCACTTTAATCTCACTGTAATTAAGTTCACCAGAAATTAAGATGAAGGAAAATGTACTAGTGATTACTTTACTAACATTTAAATTTTTAATCTCACCACTTGTAATGTATTTGTTAATGTTCAAGTAAGACATTTAAATAATTTTAAACAAACACAAACACATATCATAGCAGGCCCTCAACAGAAAATTCACTTCAAATGCGGGTGTGCAGGTGATCTTTGAAATCATTAATATCAGTGCCATGCAAGTGGCTACCACTGCAAACCTGCTTGAAACATAATGAACTTAGCTGAGTAAGTAAAAAAAAAAAAAAAACAGCTTGTGTTAACTGTTGTCCTTTATGCTAAGGGTTCCATTTGTACTTGTTTCATTCATTCACTATAAACAAGGTTTAAACAAGTTATTCACTCATCTAAACAAGTTATTCAGTCTCACATTCGCTGTTAAAATCTTCCAGACTGTTGCTGGATCAAGTCTCATATTCTTGGCACTAGTGTGCTGATCTGCTTTAATCTGCTTTGTTTCAACATATTTATACTTGTTCCCTGAAAAAAAAAAAAAAATCCTGAGGCAACCAAAAATGCAATGGAAACAAGTGGGATTATCTCATTCATCAAGCTGATTGTTTTTCACTTGTATTAAGAAAAAACAAGATTTTAACACTGAATGTAAGACACACATTTTGGATAATAATTATAATAAAAGCAAAACAAACATGAGACAATTCATCCCCCAGCAATGATACAGGCCCCCTGTGGGCCAATCAGTAACAAATATGTCACCTTGTTTTGACCTGTGCTTGTAATGCTTCCCTTGGGATAAATTTAAATAACACCAGAACACAGTAATGATGAGATGCATCATCCCCTCATCTTTTTCTCTCTTTCTTTTTTCCTTTTTTTTTTTTTTTTTTTAAATCCAGTCAGTTGCTTCTGGCATATGGCATGACACATGGTGAAACAAACAAATGATGTAGTGCCCACATTCAGGCTCATCGTTTTGAAAATGCTGGAGCACAGTGGTGATATGCATCATTCTCTGATGTTTCATCAAGACATCTGATCAGAGATGGTGAATGGGAGAATGGACGAGGGAACAAATAAACAGATGTAGACCAACCCAAAGTCCCAACACGAGGAAATCGATGATGAAGAGGAACAAACATACTTATGACCGATTTAAAAACTGAAATTTTGTTCCATTTCACAACGGTATCCTGTTTGCCTTGGTTCAGCTCAGTGTAATAGTTAATACTAAGTTACAATATTAATTTGGTTCAGTTTGGTAGACATACACAAAAAAACCCAAACAAATTAAAGCTTATCGATAAAGGCCATGTGGGAGTTGTCACCCTGAGGTTTCTTTCTCTTCACTTCACTTCATTGCACATGTTGCCGGTACAATATCCAACATGGGCACCATGAGTGCCATCAGCAGTTTTGGCATTTTTCATTATTGCAATGATCATTTGGGCCATATGCCAAGGAGGTAATGCATTTTCTCCTCCATGTCAACCCTCAATTCATTTTGTTCCTATGTTGCTAACCGCTCGTACATAATGCCACTAAGCTGCTTCTTCCAGTTCTTTATTTATGAGCCAATCAGTCCAAAATGCACAGAGCTTCCAGTCGTTGGGTGGGATCTAGGTCAGGTCACCTTCACACCACAAGCAAAACATTCCTGAGTTTGTTTGTAACTGTACCAAGACCAGCTCCTAAACAGGGTCGTAGCTGTTTTGGTGCATACTTGAGTGCAACCGCTATTTTCAGATCTACCCAAACAAAAAACCCTCGTGACCTTAACAATAGGAAGCTACCCAAAAAACTTGAAAGTGGATGTTGCAACCTGCAGGTGCTAGACAGAGCTTTCCAGCGCTGCCAAAATGAGCTGAGGACAAACATGGATAACAATGACATGAGAGTTATACAGCATTTCAGACCGTCTTGTTGAAACTCATTTAAATGCTGAGATCTACATTGTGACAGTCGTTACTCCATTTTTGCAGTGTTGTTCTGTTGTTGTTGTCCATAAAATTCAACCGAATGTCATTTATTTACAACTTTTGGTTTGCTTAATACAGGAGCATGTGAAGACTAACTGCAACAAATGAAAAATGCAGTGAAGGAGCAACTTCATGCCTGAATCAGACCAAATCAAGTGAGCTACAGGTGTGAAAGTGGCCTGAAACTGTCAAATGGTAGATCTACTACAGCATGAAGGTACTGTATCAAGCTCTTTTCCAGAGGTGCACAGAAACCACCATCACCGACACAGTTAAATTGTCTGTGTTGTTACTCAGCCAGATGGTAATGAAAGCAGCACATTAGCTGTTTTGAATAAATTACATCCTGTTGGAGTCTGGCCATTGTTTTATGACGTATGAAATATTTGGACTGCACATATGCTTACACAGGGCATAGACGAAAGCCCTTGAGGGCTGAGAGCTGAGAAGCGCTCAGATAAGCAGTCTCCACCGGTGGCAATACTGTAAGTCTTGCTGCACATGTTACAGACATAATTTATGAAAGAACACTGCACAGAGAAAATTAAGTTACTCACTCAGTTTCATTGAGTTGTTCTTATACTAGTTTTTTCTTGTGCCTCTGATGTTTCTTCTACTTCTTTTCCTGTTCATTGCCTTTAGCATCTATTTGTCCTCTTGATCACTGTCTTCCTCCACGTCATCTTTCCCTCCTCCTCATTCTGTCCTTCCCCTTCCCCTCCCTTCCTCTTCTTTTTCCCATTTTCTACTCCTCCCTCCTACTGTACACCCCCATCTACTCATCACCACCCCCTTTTCCTCTCCTTTTTGCTTTTACTGCTCATCTATCTCTTTTTCTTCTCCTTGTTCATCTTGCCACATGCTCGGCCTGGTCAGCTCTGCAGAGTAATTTAGCAGCCAGTGAGTCCTGGGCCAAATCTGTCACTGCAGACACAGCAGCAGCAACACAAGTGATTTCCCACCGGGACCGCAGACACTTCTAATCACATCCTCAGGG